>NC_079168.1:33676525-33704025 GCF_947568905.1 Ostrea edulis
TGTAGTTTTAAAAGTCAAGGCTGCTAATGAGAACTTGTATGTTTTTCTGAATGAAAGGTGTTGACAAAGGCATGGTGCCTTTTATGAAAAACCGTTGTGAACTTTGCAAAGCTTTGGAAGAAAACTTCAAGGCCAAACAAGGTAAATAACCGTTAAACAGTTTGAGTTTATATGTATTCCAGTAGCAAATTGCTATGCAGAATCAATTTTTACAGGTGCATGTACTTCGAATAATGTTGAACTTTATTAATGCGTATTAAACTTCCCATATTTTGTTTTGTGGCCAGAGTCATGTACAGTTGCCAATTGTTGAAAATAATACATACGAATATAAGAGCTTTTGGACTGTAGTATTATAGAGTATTAAATATTTGATACACTCGTAACATGTAACCGTATATATTCTATCTAATATTCAGAAAAAAAGAAGAAAATATAATTTTCACGATTTCAAAAATTATCTTTAGACTACATGTATAATGTATTGACACATACAATGTATTAGGCTTGTGTCTAGCACTGGGGAATCCTTCAGGTATTTAAATGGCAAATACGCAATGAGTATAAATATTAATGAACGTCAGTTCTACGTCACGAGTGCTGGCACGGAGCTCCGATTAGGGAAAATTCCCGCTTCGGTGCAACACCCTCTTTTGAGCTTACGGCCGTGGCAGTGAGTGTTCTTTAAGGTGCCAACGCCTGTCGAAACATGGGACCTCCGTTTTTAAGGTCATGAAACGCAAGTCGAAATCGGTTCATACCATTCTGTATACTGGACCTGAATTTCGACAAGAGCCAGTCCTGTTTCCTGCTTAGGTTCAAAGTAAACTTAATTAACAAGTCTTACGTGTCTGTATAAGGCTTTCGATACTTTGTTGTTTTATTGCGCGAGTTGGTGAATGTTTTCCTTACTCAGCTAGGAAGTGCGCTCAAGAACATAATAAGATATTTCTAATAAAAGGGAAACTTTAAGGCAACCCTAACCACATTGTTGTTTTATGAATAAAGTATTACTTACTGATATCGTAAAAGACAGTATTTAACTGCAAAAATCCTTGCTGAACGATTAAATCAATATTAATCTGTTATATATTTTAAATTACCTGCCGCTAAGAGAGCGGCCATTGAAGTTTAATTTATGACATCACACCGTTGGTGTTCACGTACAGTTAAGTTTGGAGCCTGATAAATTTGAGCCCATTCTTTCGCAAGAAGAAATTAATAAAAGAAGACGTTGAGTCGAGTCGCAGACCAGGCAGACGGTACACGTTTCTTCATACAAATGTCTCGAACCTCAACTTGTCATTACGCAAATAATAGATCCACAGTTTACAGTCTTTTCTTTTCAGATGACTTGGTTGGGTCAGGAATTTCGAAGGAAAAACTTTTTTTCACATTTCCCCTTTAGCAGCAGTGTAATTAACTGCTTGACAGGAAGGCATCAACCTATTTAGTCGTAAAATCTGTCACATGCATGTTCCAACAGTCTCGTTTAAAGTCAGCATTTTGCACATTCTATGGTCGTTATATCGATATAGTTTGCCAATACAACCTATTATTGGTTCAAATGCTGTCTGAGTTGTTTCATACCGATTGTTATGCCGTTCTTGGCACACTGATTTTGACTACGGTTAACTCCGTTTACCTGATCAAGATATAGAGCTCACGGCGGGTGTGACCGGTTGACAGGGGATGCTTACTCCTCCTAGGCACTTGATCCCACCTTTGGTATATCCAGGGGTCCGTGTCTGCCCAACTCTCTATTTTGTATAGCTTATAGGAGTTATGAGATTGATCACTGTTCGTTATCTTCATTTTTCATACAAATGAAACCCTCTAGTTTTGCCACATACCAAATAGTTCAGATTGCTTTAAATAAAAAAGAATTGTAGTTGAACACGTTCAATAATATCAATGTTTTCAAAAATCTGTATTTTACATGCGTACAGAAGCACTGGTGACAGAGCCTTGTCCAACAAATCTTAACTAGTAATTGAAAGGTATCGAGTTAATCCTTCTACTTACGCTATACTTTGCTATTGGTTTTGTGTATATAAACACTAGAAGTTTCTTGTTTCCCATAATGAGCCAGATCTGGAAAGGACAAGTCCTAAATAATTACACTCTCCTTGATGGGTATACAAAAATATATTCTTCGGCATCGATTCATTTGATAAAAAATATACTGTTTTTAACATTAATTTTAGTTTCCAGGTTTCACAGTAGTATAAAATTCTTCCAGTGCGTATTGTAAATCGGCGTTCTGTACCATCTGCATGAAATGAAATAGATACTTTCATATACAAAAACAAATTGTTTTCTAAATCCTTTATGTTGCTAGAGAATCTAGAAACTGTTTTCCCCACAGAATCCTTCTAAATCAACTATGTACAGAGAAAACAAAAAGCTGATAAATTTTCACCCTATCTCACTTCGATATTACAACTAAAAATTTCGATAACATACAGGTACGTGCAATTTTCATTAATTTTTCATTTTATACCTTTATGCGTATTTCTAATAACTGTAAAACATTTCATTTTCCTTGAACACCACTTTTAAAAGTTTATGCCAGAGTCCCTCTCTGCAAACTGTGTCGAATGCTTGTTTAAAATCAAAGAGCGCACAAATTAATTTTTTTTACTACTCAGCACTGTTTGAGACAAAAACTACAAAATGATATATTATTTAGGGTTGAATAGTCCTTTCTGAGATTAAATTTCTCTGCATGAAATTCTAACCGAGTGTTTGAATTACAAATAAAGAATTTTCCAAGGCATGTTAATAACGTAATTTGGCGCTAATTGCTTGGCTGCATAGGATCCCCTTTGTTGTTGCTGATATTGATTTTACTCTCGTAAACCAATGAGGTATAGATATTTTTATATTGTTTAACGTCCCACTCGAGAATTTTTCACTCATATGAAAAAAGGTATAGCGAAATAACAAATACTACAATATACAATACACAAAGCCAGTATTCAGAGTATAACAAAAGATATAGAGAAACACAAATACTACAATATACAATACACAAAGTCGGGAACCAGGGTATAACAATAGATATAGAGAAATAAAAATACTACACTATACAATACACAAAGTCAGGAACCAGAGTATAACAAAATATATAGAGAAATACAAATACTACAGTATACAATACACAAAGTCAGTATCCAGAGTATAACAAAAGATAAAGAGAAATACAAATACTACATTATACAATACACAAAGTCAGGAACCAGGGTATAACAAAAGAGAAAGAAAGAAAAATAATATATATATATATACCATACATAAAGAATATGTACATGATGCAATGTACATATCCTGGAGGACTAGTGCATGAAAGTTAAGAAGTCAAAGTGTTAATATAAGTGATAAATTTGCATAATTCTTTTCAAAGTGATATTTTTAGATTGGAACATATTTTTTGCATTTACTAATATAAACATTTGTTCTGTTTTCCAAATTAATAAAACGATTTCTGTACAAACATAAGTGTGGACAAACTAAAATACAATGAGTCATTTATGTCACGAAAAATGCAGTTTCTTTCATTTCTTGTAGCATTTTGCCATCTTCCAGTTTCTGTCACTACTTTATGGTTACAAGTTCTAAATCGACAAAACGTCCTTCTCTCTTTGGTATTTCATTTATCTAAATAATCTTCAAAATCAAAGTTTTCTTTAAATATTCTATAGTTTAATCCCTTTGAGGAATTTGTGATGCTGGTTTTACGGTTCCAATCAACCACTCATCTGGCACAATCCCACTATCAAAAATTAACGTTATTCAGTTTTTACTATACAGGTAACAATGTTCAGATATGCCCGATGTTTTGCTGCCGTCGGTGATGGTTAGGCGACAATCTTTATTGCTTTGACTAATGTTTGTTGTTTCATCGAATCTAAAAATAAGCCTTGAGTTTCATCAATCACTTCCACTGCGGTAAGGGAAAATATTTCACTCTGACATATATGGTAAAAGTTTTGTTTCATGTTGAAAAATTTATTTCGTGTAAACAAAAAAAGTTAAACGTGTTTAATAGTAACCAAGAAGATTGAATTGCACGTGTACTCAAGTTCCAGAAATGATCAGACCCTCGGGATGGATGAGTAAACGTATTCAGTTTCCCCTTCTGATTTTCATACGAAGGTTGGTATGACAGGTGGGATGAATAAAACTAAACTTAAGACTTAACATTGACTACAATGATGAAGTATCTAAAGAAAATGACTAATAAGATATATAGTTTAACAAACACATCCTGAATACCTTTGAATCGTTAATACCTGTTTTGTTTTTATAAATGCCTGAGTACCTCCAGGTGGTGTGATGGAGCTTAGCCTAAGTGAACGATATACGTATTATTGATAAATACACCGTATAAATAGAATTGATGTTTCCTTTTTGGTTTCAAGGATTGTGGACAAAAAATTCAGAATTGACCTTAGTAATGGTCCTTGGCCACTTTCAGAATACGTGATTTACGACCTCACGTATGAAGATCCCCGTGAGTACGGACCGTTCGCGGTAGCTCAAGTGGTAAAGCGTTCGCAACGTAACAGGGAGGCCATGAGTTCGAGCCCCGCTCTTGCCATGACCGCGTCAAACCCAAGACGTAAACATAGCTAATGATTACTCCTTCGCCAAACGCTCGGCATTTAGAAATGAGAATCACAGGTCTTTCGGTAAGACATTAAAAACGGAGGCTCCGTGCCGCGGCAGGTGTTGGCACGTTAAAAAACCTACACTGCTACGACACTGATCACTAAGCATTGGGTCTAACTCTGTTGTACATCACCTTCAACTGGTGATATCTCAATATGAGTGAAAAATTAACTCTAAGAAAGTTCCTTTAAAAAGTTAAAGATTGACAATAAATCTGTTAATACTCGGGGATATTTCTGAAATACGTATCAACCACTTCACTTTTCAAATTACAATAGGTCACCTGAGTGACTCGGGTAACCTAACGAATAAAAACACATAACGCCAATTCGACCGATAACGTTGACGAAATCCTCTATGGATATTCCTAGTTGCTGACGAATACGGAGAGTTGTAAAAAATGGAACATTAACACTGTACAACATTACATCTAAACTGGTGGTCATATAAACATTAAATTAGCGGATAATACACAAACACAAACATGTAAACTGGTGGTAATATAAACATTAAATTAGCGGATAATACACAAACACAAACATGTAAACTGGTGGTAATATAAACATTAAATTAGCGGATAATACACAAACACAAACATGTAAACTGGTGGTAATATAAACATTAAATTAGCGGATAATACACAAACACAAACATGTAAACTGGTGGTAATATAAACATTAAATTAGCGGATAATACACAAACACAAACATGTAAACTGGTGGTAATATAAACATTAAATGGGCGGATAATACACAAACACAAACATGTAAACTGGTGGTAATATAAACATTAAATTAGCGGATAATACACAAACATGTAAACTGGTGGTCATATAAACATTAAATTAGCGGATAATACACAAACACAAACATGTAAACTGGTGGTAATATAAACATTAAATTAGCGGATAATACACAAACACAAACATGTAAACTGGTGGTCATATAAACATTAAATGGGCGGATAATACACAAACACAAACATGTAAACTGGTGGTAATATAAACATTAAATTAGCGGATAATACACAAACACAAACATGTAAACTGGTGGTAATATAAACATTAAATTAGCGGATAATACACAAACACAAACATGTAAACTGGTGGAAATATAAACATTAAATGGGCGGATAATACACAAACACAAACATGTAAACTGGTGGTAATATAAACATTAAATAAGCGGATAATACACAAACACAAACATGTAAACTGGTGGTAATATAAACATTAAATTAGCGGATAATACACAAACATGTAAACTGGTGGAAATATAAACATTAAATGGGCGGATAATAAACAAACACCACATGTAAACTGGTAGAAATATAAACATTAAATGGGCGGATAATACACAAACATCACATCTAAACTGGTGGATTATAAACATTAAATGGACGGATAACACAAAAACATCACATCTAAACTGGTGGAAATCTAAACATTAAATTAGCGGATGATACACAAACATCCCATTAAAACTGGTGGAGATATATGTACATCAAATGGGTGGATAATACACAACGATGTGTGTGCTACACATAATATGGAAATATTTACCAAACGCCGGAAAATAACGCTGTTTTTGGTTACTTTTCTGGCTTTGGAAAAGTGGGGAGTGGGGTCTCTTTTATTTCTAACTTTTTATTTTTGATGGATTTGGGGGTGTCTTTATTTTTAACTTTTTATATTTGCAAGGTTTGGGGTGTCTTTGTTTTTAACTTTTTATATTTGCTGGGTTTGGGGGTGTCTTTGTTTTTAACTTTTTTATTTGCTGGGTTTGGGGGTGTCTTTCTTTTTAACTTTTTTATATTTGCAAGGTTTGGGGTGTCTTTGTTTTTAACTTTTTATATTTGCTGGGTTTGGGGGTGTCTTTGTTTTTAACTTTTTTATTTGCTGGGTTTGGGGGTGTCTTTCTTTTTAACTTTTTTATATTTGCTGGGTTTGGGGGAGTCTTTGTTTTTAACTTTATACATTTCCTAGGTTTGGGGGTGTATTTTGTTTGTAACTTTTTATATTTGCTGGGTTTGGGAGTGCCTTTGTTTTTAACTTTTTATATTTGCTGGGTTTGGGGGATGTCTTTGTTTTTAAATTTATATATTCCCTGGGTTTCGGGGTGTATTTTGTTTGTAACTTTTTTAATTTGCTGGGTTTGGGGGTGCCTTTGTTTTTAACTTTTATATTTGCTGGGTTTGGGTGAAGTCTTTGCTTTTAACTTTTTATATTTGCTGAGTTTGGGGGTGCATTTTGTTTTTAACTATTTATATTTGCTGGGTTTGGTGTGTATCTGTTTTTAACTTTTTATATTTGCTGGGTTTGGGGGTGTATTTTGCTTTTAACTTTTTATATTTGCTGTGTTTAGGGGTGTATTTTGTTGTTTTTGGTTTGTTACTATAATTTTGTTTTACTATCTTTTTATATCTCTTTTTTTGTAATTTGTTTTAATGATCTAATGTTTTATATAATAATTTCCTTTTAATTATGAATTAAAGCTTTTTATTCAATAATTACTTTTTAAATCCCCTAATTGGTTTGTGTGCGTAGGCTTCCGTAAAATATGGTCAAATCACTTTGAAGTTTGTGGTCTAACACAACACAAGAGTCCCTTAACTGTGACTGGGCTCGTACACATTCTTGGAATTGTCTTTAAAAAAATCTGTAATGCAATCAAACATTAATTTATTCTTGATCTGGTGTTGTCGGTATTAACCCCACTTCCACACTCAAACAATGAACAGTCTGTCGATGGGGCGTGATTTATACGTTTAGACATGAAATTGTGAGCAAAGAGCGAAGTTGTTCCGAATATATATCTGTTGTTCTAGTGAGTCTGTGTTAAAAGATTTCCGATAGACAATTTTGAATCCTATTACATGTAGAGAAAGTAATGACTATAGCATAGAAAACAACTGTCAGAAAAATTGAGATTTACTGGAAATATAATAGAATCAATACCCAATGTAATATAGTGTTATATTTGTTGTAATGAGCGTCTCCTATTGTCTAGTGTAAATTATTTATATTACGGGAAATATAATAGTATCAATACCTAATTCAATATAGTGTTATATTTGTTGTAATGAGCGTCTCCTATTGTCTAGTGTATTTATATTACGGGAAATATAATAGTATCAATACCTAATTCAATATAGTGTTATATTTGTTGTAATAAGCGTCTCCTATTGTCTAGTGTATTTATATTACGGGAAATATAATAGTATCAATACCTAATTCAATATAGTGTTATATTTGTTGTAATGAGCGTCTCCTATTGTCTAGTGTATTTATATTACGGGAAATATAATAGTATCAATACCTAATTCAATATAGTGTTATATTTGTTGTAATAAGCGTCTCCTATTGTCTAGTGTATTTATATTACGGGAAATATAATAGTATCAATACCTAATTCAATATAGTGTTATATTTGTTGTAATGAGCGTCTCCTATTGTCTAGTGTATTTATATTACGGGAAATATAATAGTATCAATACCTAATTCAATATAGTGTGTTATATTTGTTGTAATGAGCGTCTCCTATTGTCTAGTGTATTTATATTACGGGAAATATAATAGTATCAATACCTAATTCAATATAGTGTTATATTTGTTGTAATAAGCGTCTCCTATTGTCTAGTGTATTTATATTACGGGAAATATAATAGAATCAATACCCAATGTAATATAGTGTTATATTTGTTGTAATGAGCGTCCCCCATTGTGTAGTGTATCTATATGACGACGACCTGAGATGTTGTTTGTCCAGAATAGCAACAGAACATACTAGAGGATTGAATTAACTAATCAGGGACTGCAGACCGTCAGAATGTAAGACCATTATAATAGTGATAAAAGAATAGAATAACAATGAAATACACATTTTTATAAATACTCCAAAACGCTTTACAGTATATAATACAAATGCAAACATCAAATCCTTCATATATAATAGCTGAACAGCACTATGTAAGAAGGGGTTGATTGAAAATGGGAGTAGGGTGGGGGTTAAAAAATTAATCAATTCTTTGGAAAAGTTTTCAAAGAAAATATCTCATTTCTCGGGAATCTTTCATATATGTTTTATATTGGCCTGTATTTAATCACAATGTCAGTTTTATATTTGATCAAGCAATTAAATCTTCCTCATCATATCTGCATAAAGAGGAGAGAATCTAAATCCAAGAGGTTGAACACAGGAACTGCTGTTACTGTTGAAACATTTCCTACCTTTATTATGAATGGACTTGGTTTTTCTCCCAGCTCTTTAATTGGTTGGTGGAAATCGCTTTGTCTCATTCATTAGCTTTACACCTTCATTAATTAAAATTCTTGACGCCAATAGCACTGCCGTAAAATGGATGACAGTTATTTTTAAACATGCAGGTAGTAAAAGTTAAAAACAGTGTAAAGGTAATTGCGTCCAAAACATGAAACGGCGAACGAAGTGAGAGAGTGTATTTCTCAATAACAAGGTGTGAATAACTCGGTTTGAGGGTGGGAAAGAGGACTGTTTTGGGTTAGTTTTTTTGTTTAACTAAAGGAAGAATTGTATTTCATTTTTATTTTTTTTAACTTTCAAAGATGTCTCGATGCTCAATAAGTTGGAACCATAAAATCGTTGTTTGAAACTTGATGCCATATACAGTACCCAGTGCATTTGGTAGATTCAGTATCTGTTTTGGTTCATTGAATAATGTTACTAGTTGCAACCATCACAATCCGTTGAAACATTAAAGAAATGAAAAATAAAATGAAATCACATTTCTTTTATGCATATCGTAATATGTTTTGGCAAGCTATTGTTCTGTTCCTTGGAGTTAGACGTATCATTCCAAGCTGCGAAATCCTGAATTGAAATGTAAACTCAGTCTTGAAGCTCCCGGCGCTCGGTTTAAGGAACATTACTCAGTCCCGAAGCTCTCAGCGCTCCGTTTAACTAACATTACTCCGTCCTGAAGCTCTCGGTGCTCCGTTTAACTAACATTACTCCGTCCTGAAGCTCTCGGCGCTCCGTTTAACTAACATTACTCCGTCCTGAAGCTCTCAGTGCTCCGTTTAACTAACATTACTCAGTCCTGAAGCTCTCGGTGCTCCGTTCAACTGACATTACTCAGTCCTAAAGCTCTCAGCGCTCCGTTTTACTAACATTACTCAGTCCTGAATCTCTCGGCGCTCCGTTTAACTAACATTACTCCGTCCTGAAGCTCTCGGTGCTCCGTTTAACTAACATTACTCAGTCCTGAAGCTCTCAGTGCTCCGTTTAACTAACATTACTCAGTCCAGAAGCTCTCGGCGCTCCGTTTAACTAACATTACGCCGTCCTGAAGCTCCCGGCGCTCCGTTTAACTAACATTACTCCGTCCTGAAGCTCTCGGCGCTCCGTTTAACTAACATTACGCCGTCCTGAAGCTCCCGGCGCTCCGTTTAACTAACATTGCTAGTGATGTCTAACCTACAGCTAATGATGTCTCACCTACAGCTAGTGATGTCTCTATAAGAGTGAAAAAATCTCAAATTAATGAGATGACAATGAACACACACACAAACAAAACAACTAATATGTTCTCATAGATCAAATAGTGTATGGCAAAGTGGAAACTAACTTTGTTTTTTTAATCTAGTTGCGTGTAAATGGTAAATGAAATTCTGTGAACATTGACTTTAAAATGACTGACCTTGGCTGAAGATACACTGTACAGACACACTGTAAAGTTTCAATGACCATTAAGTATGACCCATTCATGTTTTGATCGTCATTCTCTCAGACAAGAGTCTCCAAAGATGCAAATGTTAGTATGTATAACTGAAAGATATAAACAATTTTTAAAATTTGATAATGCTCAAACAACTAAACGAAACTCAAATATAGGAATGAAAGTTATATATTATCAATCTAAGTTATCAATTCAATAAATAAAATTAATGTTATTTACATCCGTGTTATTGAAAAATATTTCAAAGAAAGGTCCTTATTTACTGCATTTTAAATGAGTGAACACATCCTCGATAATAAATTTTCTACAGTGTTTAGGCGCCTGTTTGTTTTTGTTTGCGGTTGAAAAATTAAAATTCAGTGGTATTGCATTAGGCCGGATGGAATTTGAAATGAATATAAAAGGGAAACAGAGCTCTTACTGTGAATTTACAGTAAGTGTGAACGACTCAGCTTCTCAAGTTCATTCGCGGTCCCGGATAGTTGATTTCAAAACAAATATGTCAATGATGACGCATCAAGGAAAGAACAATCACTGCGATTAGACCAATATTTAAAGGGGTGGGAATAAAAATAATTTTAGATGGGCACACGTGTCTTTACACTAGCGTGTCATTACATAATCTTTTAGCACGATGGAAGAGACTGAGAAAAGGGGAAACCAATACCAACTAAAACAATGACGTTGATTTTAAAATTACATGCCGAGGGTTTATTTTAAGGTAAAATCAGTAAGAAATTAGGCGTCGCAAAGGCCACGTTATAAAATTGTCAATCATGGGAACTCTTGCACCGAAAGTGTCGCCAACGAAGCTCACACCGGATGTACTTATGTTTATCGAGTATGAAATTAAAAAGAAATCGAGTGTATATAATAGAGAAATCAGACAAAATTTATTAAGAAGAAATATTTGTACCCCTGACAATGTACCATCGGTGTCTTTAATTTATAGAGCTGCGAGAGATTTTTGGGGGAATGACTTTCAAGAAACTGCAAACAAACTCCAAGAGAAGCATATTTCGTCTGGACACGAGTTCGTCACGAAATTTTTGTCTTTTTAAAATTTGACATCGTCTATTCTATATTTACAAATAAAAGTAAATATAGAATAGAGAGGGTCAATTCGTGGCGAGCCCCTGTGGTCTGAAAACGAACGAAGTGTTGAAAATTTCTTTGCTACTGATTTTATTGCAATTTAGGCCGAGTCAGTTATAGTTATATATATATATATTTACATTTGCAACTGTTTTCTCCTACATAACACTATTACGAGCAATACGTATTTATTTCTGGATAAATCTACTACGGGGTCAACAGAGGTCACGGCTGTGCGTATGAACATTTGTTAAAAGTAGGTAACAGGTACTACTTTTACTAAGGCAATACACATCTAGCAATCGCTCTCACTTACTACAGAAATCTTTCAATAGATGAAATCAACATCACAATATGTATTTACGGTTTTATTTGTATTCCAAGCAGTGAACTTTCATCAATAATTGATAAAAACATTTCTGTAAACAATGTCTTTAGTTACTAGCCTACTAGGCCTAATGTATGTCTAAAATTTCGTCTGCTACAACTTCACCCTGGTCCTCGGTGATGCGGATTTGTACTTACTGCTAGACGATGACATTAGGCTTTAGCAAAAAGGTCATTCACAGGATGTATGGCCGATAAGTCGTCAAAGTGCATTAAGACCTACACACCACACTGCTTCCGTGCCACGTGCTTGATGTCGGTTTCCAAGTTTATGTCGGGACATCGAAGCGAGGCGTCGTTAAAAACCTATTACAAAAAATTATCGAGTCAAAAGAAGCGTTCAGTGAGCTCATGTTTATCAACAATTACATATCCAAATCCAAACCGTCCCTTACCTTCGTGCAGTTCCACATTCTCTGCGATGTTCAGTTCTTTCCGGAGATTCATCTGAGCTGCGTCCTCTGTCCTGTCTATAAAAGATTTGCCTACACCTGACGACTGCCGCCCTGTTCTTCATGTTCCTCCATCTCAGTCTTCTGTTAACTCCGCAATATCCACAGAATATCTTTCAAAGTCGGTCTTCAACGTCTTCACTTTTCAAAAGTCAAAGCGCATCACAACTCTAAGTGTAACACTGCGCATCCCCGTTTAAATCATAATTCCCCCACCCCCTAAAATTAGACATATGGAAGAGTTTTCCATTATATACTCCCGAGTTAATGTATAAGTATATGTTGATATACTTCCTTTCTAGCGTCTTAATAATTAAAACAGTTCTTCATTTTATAGAACTTTGTTTTGTGTTGTCGTCATTTTGAACATCTATGACGCTTCGTTGTGGACGTCAACAATTTGAAATGTATGGAAACGTGTTGTTAACACAATTCAGCAATGTTACCAACCAAAAATGTAAATATAAGTAATAAGGTATCATTTAAAAATATTTATCGGGATATAAATACGGGTTGGTACATGATCAAATTTTCCATAAAGCCCTTCGGGCTTTATGGAATTTGATCACGTGACCAACCCGTATTTATATCCCGATAAATATTTTTAAATGATACCTTATTTCTTAAATATATATATATATATATATATATATATATATATATATATATATATATATATATATATTTGACGAATCGAGTGTCGTTCGTACGACGGGTAATCGCAATCATGGACATGCAGTTAGGGGGGGGGGGGGGGGGGGGGGGGTGTGGACCAGCGATATCGGTTGAAATGTACGCCAGTAACGCAACATTAACAATCAACCTTTGCTGTGGTTTATTATAACGTTATGAAACTAATGCTAACAAAATGCTGAATTTCTTTAATAATGTGTTACAGGAGAGGGATGGTTTGGGGAATTTAGTTTTTGCTAGAATTCACAGAACTTGCAGTTGTTCATTCAATTAACAGTATCTAGCGATGGTTACTTCCGAATTTCTTACGAAAATGTGGGTATATATAACAGTAAAAGACATCAAAGCATCCAATTGCCGTGTGTTGAAAATAAATGTTTTCTCCAAGTAGAATATCTATTGATCTTATTACTTAATCTGACAAATTATTTTAGGGGCGAGATCAAATGTCCAATGTTTGAGAAAACTGAGTTCGCATAGTTCTCACAAAGACACCCCCCCCCCAATACAAAACTAAATATGAAGTATGTTGAAACTAATCGATTAACAAGTAAAACAAATGAAAGTGTACATTGAAACTATTTTAAAATGTTTTTCAAAATGTATTATTATATGATTTTAAAGTCAGTTGTCTTTTTTTCCAACTAAAGTGTAATCGATGTCGGATGACAAAAACTTACGAGTTTTTACCCCCTCTTCCCCCTAACTATTTGAATTTAGAAATTTTTCCGACATCGATCTTTTGATCTCGCCGTTATCCAATGCTTTGTAAGATTTCGAAAATATCCTCTGAGAGATTTATTTAAAAATAACGATATGGAAATTGCGAATGTTGTCTCAACAAAACAAAAGCATTGTTCTTAAACGGACAAAATCGCCTATAGAAACATGTACTGAAATTTCTGATCACTTTGCAATCTAATTAAAATTAGATGTTAGATCCGCTCGCGTACTCGCATACATAATGTATGCGAGTACGCGAGCGGATCTAACATCTAATTTTAATTAGATTGTTAAAACTGACAAGTATCTACAGGAATTAAGGGAGTAACCTTTCAATTTTTTTCAATATTTTCGATCCCGTTTCGATCCCGTCTTTTCTTTTCTTTTTCAATATTCAACACTATTTGAATTCTGGGATATTGCTATCCTACCTTTTCTTTACATATCGGAACCCGCCTTTTTCACCCTTTATCCCGCCTTTTTATTTCAAATTCCTTTTATGCCCTCTCCCATACCTGTTGATACTGCGATGGATTATATTAGTATGACACGTTTATTCCTGTTTAAAAGATAAAATTTATAAGGTATCTGATAAAAGTTATATCTTCTAAAGTTTACGAGGTATCTTGTATCTTTTATAAGACATCTTTATATTTTTTCTTTATAAGATATCCCATTACTTTTATACATGTAGATATCTAGTATATATATATATATATATATAAGATAAACTTTACAAGACATTTTATTAACGTAATCTCAAATCCCCGTTGTCAAATCAAAACCGATATTGAATCTCACACTACGTACGGTGCAACTTACATTGAAATCAATTAGTGAAACTTATACATGTACTTGTTAAGCACGAGATAATATAATGCGCAATACTTGGGAACGCCTACCTATAATTTAACCGACCAATCAAAAGCGCTCTTTAAAATCACTCGGGGACTTTCCAATGAACTATCTGAAGCACGTCATGTACTTGCCGATATGAGTCGTTCACACTTAATGTAAATCCACAGTAACACGGTCTATAGTTATTAAACATAGATGCCAACGACAGACTAACAATACAGCTTTATGACAAACAGGTTTCCATCGTCACTTCCCATACTTGTGTAAAAATATTTCATTTTATTATGTGTGTAAACTCCCTTTTAATATCCAGTGGATATTACACTGTTTTCCTACGCCTAGTGTAAAGTCATCACAGAATGAACGCGGTTCGCTCATGTCAGAGAGTGAAATTATGTACGGTACTGTTGTAAAAATCGACCGGGGGTGTTACAGGTTGTGGGAATTCTTGGGGACAAAATAATTACAAATGATAGTGCTGAGGGGAGGGGGCATGTCTAATTTCGGCTGAGATTCGGCTTGACTGAATATTTGGTCTGACGCCTTCACCGAATCTCAAAGCAGTCCTTCATAATTCATGTCTGGAAATTTATGTCCAGCTTCGGCCGGTTCTAACAATTAATGTGCACTTAGGTGACACTGTTGTTCGCTTCAAATAAGTTACTTGACGATTAAACCAAAATCTGTATCACTATTAATGCAGTATTACTTACCGTCTAAGTTTGTAAATTCCATAACATAAACTATTACTAAATTTTCCGTTCAAATTATGACTTCCATGGCGCAATATTTTATCTCCCGAAATTGAAGAGTTCCAATATTTTCTTTTTTGGATTAGCGATATATAAGACAGTATGTGGAGATACAATGTATCAGTAAATATAATACAGACTATAGGAACTCTTCAATTTCAGGAGATAAAATATTGTGCCATGAAAGTCATCATTTGAACGGAAAATTTAGTGACTCTTTTCATTTTAGGATTTTCATACCTGGACGGTAAGCAATGCAAACTTAATAGTGATAAAGAGTTAGTTTAACAGTCAAATCACTTATTTGAAGCGAACAGCATTGTCACCTAAGTGTACATTAATTGCTAGAACCGGCCGAAGCTGAAAGTAAATTTCCAGAGATGAATTATGAAGGACTCCTCCGAGATTCGGCAAAGGCGTCAGTCCAAATATTTAGCCAAGCCAAATCTCAGCCGAGATTAGGGCATGTCATAAAAAAGAATATCTCATGGTTTGTGGTTTGGTATGATTTATATCCATCGAGTTATGTGGTTTCTATTCCCTCGCCAAGGCTCGTTGGATATAAATCATATCAAACCACAAATAAATCATGGGAGATCTTATATATCACCTGCATGTGGTGTTTATGTCTCTTAACTGATTCGATACTCGAGAACATGTTCTGCGTATGATCAAATTTTAAATCGAGACAGGCTATTGACAAATAAGTTGTTCTTACAGAGTTTCAAGAGTCTCGTTTAAGTCATCATTTCGCAAATTATATGGTCGTTATAACAATCTAGTTTACAAACACACCTATAACAGGCCGAATGCTATCTGACGTGTTTCAACCTTTGTTAGGTCGTTCTTTACATGTTGTTGTTGACTAAGGATTACTCCGTTTACCTGATCAAGGCATAGGCCTCACGACGGATGTGACCGGTCATCTGAGAATGTTTACTTCTCCTTGGTACCTGATCCCACCTCTGGTATGTACGGGCCTCGATCAGTTCTTTCTCTCACAGAATGGACAGTTTGAGGCTTCATAGTTCCTGATTGTGGCAATGCTTTGAATTGCATACAGTTGTATGCATTATCACGTTGTAGCAAAGAAGGGGTGAACAATATTTGAATCAAACGGAGATATAACCCGGGGTTCTTTCATTATTAGTTAAGTGATCTAACCGCCGATCTAACCAGACCGATATACGAATTATAATGATATTACTACAATATAAGATAGAAACCGGAAATCACACAAACAATCTTCATACCGAAGAGATGAAAAACTAGTTTTAGAATAAAATGGCAAAAAGTCGCGTATGAACTTAACAGGACACAAAACCATTAAATATTGCAAGTATCACTTAAGAGTCAAGAACAGGCAGAAAAGGGTGAGTGCTGCTAGCTCTTCCAAATTAATTTTGTACTTGCATAGCACCTCCCTGTCATGCTTTTGGCGAGCTGGCAATACTTCTGCAATGCGTCGGGTGTTTGGAGTCTCTTCATTTATAAGATCCGTTGTGTGGCCTATCTCGTACAAATACCACACACAAGACCGTCATTTTGAAGGTATCAGAAAACTAAATAAGAAGACATGATTCTATTTTTATTCTTAAAATCGGATTCATTTCCAAATTTAATAAAATGATGAATGTTAACTATCAATGGGGGAAAGTCCGTCGGGTGGGAGACTTAAATAATGATCGATGTCAAGGATTGCAATTCCTGGGCACTAGGAAAATCTCCATGGAGTTCTGATCAGCAGAAGGCACGCTGTAGCCGCCACAGAGAACATTCAATTGAAAACTATAATCAATCCACGACTGGACACTAAATAAAAGGCCAATGGACCATGCATTTCACAATTTTGGCAAAGGTTTCCAAATTCATTATAACTGAGTTTATGTTCTAGATGTTCATTCTAAAGAATTGATGTATGTTCACTCATGTGACCTACAGAGCCCCTTCCTAGCTCTAGAAGTCCTGACCCAGGGACTATGAATTTAACAATTTGGTAGATACCTCATTGATCATCATTATTAGATAGAAGTAAAGAACATGGCATAATTTACAGAGATTTTAGCCCTACCCTAGAGAACATGGCATTATTTACAGAGATTTTAGCATTACCCTAGAGAGCATGGCATCATTTACTGAGATTTTTTGCCCCACCCACTAAGTCCCTAGAAACCATGGAATTCACTATCTTTATTGCCTTTAGCCTATGAATGCTAAATTCAAATTTTCGATTTGTCTCAATGTGACAATTAACGTTTACACATGTCGCACGACGGACAAAGATAAATTGCAACAGGTCAACTCAGATGACCTGAAAGGTCAAGAAAGGTCAACCCCATATAATGAAATTGTCTTTTTATTCCAAAACCTATAAATCACAGACGATGTGATAACTACCTACACTCTGCACATGAATCTTGTATATAGTGTATTAATAGAAATCTGTCTTTCTAAGCTGTGAACAATAAATGAAAAGATTAGAATAGATTTCTCGCCACAGAAAACCATGGGCGGGTTGTTTATCAGATGTTTTAAACCACAACCTTGTTGATGTTTGACGAAGAAAGCACGCCATTGTGATGCATCGTATAAACACTCTACAGTTCTGACAAGAAATTCAGTTATTGATTGCTTATTCTTTTTACACGCTACCCATGACTGTTTACACAGACCAATCTTTTGGGATGGATGGCAGTAGTGGTCCAGTTTAGGTGCCGCTCGTGTGGGAATTCATTATTCATTTCAGTTCCTGTAAATGGAGTTGTTTAATTTTTTATGTTTTGTTATTGATTTAATTAACCGCAATAAATTTTTAATGTCAATTCTTAAATTTTATCCACTTGTTTACTGACAATATCCGGGTGTCTTTTTCTACTTACGATCTCATTTTCTGAACACGTCAATAGCTTCCAGGCGAGAGTTGAATTCTACAAATTGGTTTTGTTCCCACACTTCAATTGTTTACATTTCCAATGTTTTTGCCTTCGATATCTACTGATAGCTATTTCAGGGGCGGATCCAGGAATTGCAGTTACGGGGGGGGGGTGCCACTTTATGAGGCAGGGGGTCTGGGGGCGCTTTGAGGGCCCAGGGGGCGAAGCCCCCGGAAGCTCCTGGATTTCACAAATTTTGTAGGGCTTGAAATATGTCTCAGGACTATTCAGTCATTTGTACTATTTTCTATCATTTTTAATAAGGTGAAATTAATAAAATGACGCAAATTTTAAGGGGTTTTGGAAAAAATTAAGTTCTTCCAATAAGGTAATTCAAGATATCAAAATATTTTGTCATTTACTAGTATTTCTCCAAAAGTGGAAGAAATTATTGCTTCTTTTATCGTTTAGTACATTTATCTAATCAAGATACCACGATTTACCTTAAATTTGAAAATTTTAGGGGGGGGGGGGGCGCCGGCTGCACCCCCCCCCCTTAAATTCGCCACTGTATTTCCTCAGGAATGAGATGCAGTTGTGAACACTTGATAAATACCGGTATAGTAAGTCTATTTTAACAGCTGGGAATTCTGACTGAAATGAAAGTAGAATGGTTTTGAAAATACACAAGGATATGAACTGCGATGCTTATCTCCAGCACACTTATTAGCGGTTCATAAAATGTATGCCGGCGTGAGACGTCGCGCTTCATGAAATGTATACCAGCGTGAGACGTCGCGCTTCATGAAATGTATACCAGCGTGAGATGTCGCGGTTCATGAAATGTATGCCGGCGTGAGACGTCGCGCTTCATGAAATGTATACCAGCGTGAGATGTCGCGGTTCATGAAATGTATGCCGGCGTGAGACGTCGCGCTACATGAAATGTATACCAGCGTGAGATGTCGCGGTTCATGAGATGTATGCCGGCATTGGACGTCGCGGTAAATGTACGCCGGCGTGAGATGTCGCGATAAATGCATACCGGCGTGAGACGTCGCGCTTCATGAAATGTATGCCGGCGTGAGACATCGCGGTAAATGTATGCCGGTGTGAGACGTCGCGGTAAATGTATACCGGCGTGAGACGTCGCCGTTCATGCCCTCATGTATTTTCAAAACTGAAATTTATTTTTTGAATATCACTAGTGTGATAAAGGTTCAATTCTGACTCTTTGTCAACAGACTCAACACCCTATTCCTTGGAATCAATTTATCAGCGACACTAAATATCCCGCTAGTAGCTTGTCCGATTTTAGGTCACTCAGGTTTATGTGACCTGTCGCGATTGGTTTTTGTCCGTTCTTTGTTTTTAAAGTTCGATCATTTTCGTCATCGTCTCTTGAAAGGGGAGAGGAACGTACATTACGGCCGTGGCTTGCGACAATGCATTTTCATCTTCTACTTAGATACGCCTTGCTCGATAGAATTTCACTCATAAGGAGATGTAACCATTGCCGGTGAAGGACTTCAAACTTTAGGCCTTTCCGGCTTTGAGCAGTGGGGGATCTTTATCATGCCACACCTCTTGTGAAACGGGGCCTCGGGCTTTTTGCGGTCTCGTCGAAGGACCGCCCCATTTAGTCGCCTTTTACAACAAACTAAGAGTACTGAGGACCTGTTCTAATCCGGATCCCCACGGGAAGAGACACTACTAGGATATTTGTTATGCCCCTTTCATACATTCACGGATCAGGAGCCGGTCGACGCCGGATGCAAAATTCTAGTCATCCAGGGTGATCCGGCGTCTTTGGGTTCTGTGACGCCGGTATCAACACGGTCTAATCACGATGCAGACACGAAAAACGCCGGGTTCCCTACGGATAAGCACGGTCGCTACCCGTACGTCCCCGGAAAAAAATCTCCCGGTCGGTGCCGGCGTGATCACTCTGCTTCCAGGCCGTTTATGTACTCGGCTGGTACACTGTACTTAAATCTTTCATTACCATAACTATCATCTGATCGACTGAATTCTAATATCCCTTAGAAATGCAAATATGACGTGTTTTGAGGTATGAAAAAAAAAAATTCGAATCTTTTTTCCAGAAAACGAAATTACTGTTTTTTACCCAATGTTGCAAAAGGTTTCTTTTTAAAATAAAGATTATTTTTCACGTGACCAAGACATCCCATCATACCTTTATTCTTTACCATCGCTACTTTTCTGAACTTACATTGTTTCTGCTGGGTTTCACTGTCGTTTTAAGCTTTTACATTCCATTCTGTGTTAACTTAACCGCCTTCACCTTCTCTGAGAGAGAGAGAGAGAGAGAGAGAGAGAGAGAGAGGTTACATATAAATACAAGAATTATATAAAGCACCAGAATGACCAACAATTCTCCCTTCCTCGGAACAAACGAAAATGCTTACATAGAATAGCTAAAGATACGCAAAAAACACTAGCACTAAAACTTCACTAAATCTTCAAACGTATTTACACTGCAACTTTCATGTTTATTGATATTGGTTTGATTAGCTGTGTGTTTCATAACATGTTAGTAAAACCAAAATGAACGAACAACTGCGCCAGAGTGATTACACAAAGTGGTTAATGGGAGAAAATATTATCATTACTTATGCAGTACGCCATCAACACATTCCATGGCGTTTTGATTGAATTGTTTGTACTTCTAGAGTCCTTGTTTTCAAGAAGATTAAATAGATCTCCCTCATGGAGTTGTCATGTATGTCGTCTGCACATTAGTGTATACTTATTTTAAGACTTTAATTTAGCAGCATTGTTATTTACAATGTATTTATTTGTCATGTCATGTGGTTTAAAGCACAGGGAATTCAAAGGGTAACAGAAGACTTCATAAAGCTGTAATAATTGATACAGAAAATATCAGGTGTCTTGCGATTGACTTGCACCCCATACCGGCATTGCTAAAAATAGATTAATTAAGGCCTTCGGTTTCCAACGGAAAACCTTGTGGTTCCTAGTTTTCCCCCCTAATATGTATACGGTGTGAGCGTTAGACCGAGCGAAGCATGAAATGGTCAGTGGCGTGTCCCAAACACAGGCACCTGAAGTATGGGAGGTATATTTAGTATTAGAAATAGACGATGAGACCATGGTATGGATATCACTTACCCCCCCCCCCCCTTTTTTTTTTAGATAATTATTTTTTGGTGGCATTAATTTCTCTGAAATGTGTGAATTTCCGGTATATCTCATCCCTCTTTTGATTCATGTAATCGTTTCACGCTTTTTGTAAGCTTTAGAGATTGGCTTTCTACCGGTATAATAAAATACACAAGGTATGAAAAAAATATTTGTAAACAAACAGAGGGTCCCCGTTTCGGGGCACATTTTCCAAATAATTGGAAAGTTGCCTAAGGAATTTTGGCGAGCGGCAGGTCAGGGAGATGTCATACTACAAGTCTCTTCAACTCAAAACCCATCTCATCTCTTTTATTTGACACAATCTTGCGTGCATTGATCGAACAGGGTTTCATCTCTTCCATAGGCAGCCAAAAAGGAGGTCGCAGAGTACGAATTTGTTGTATGCGCCGTGTGATTGGTTCGCAAACGGACATTGCTTAGTCTCAGGATCATCCGAATGGTCTCGGGATTATTCGCGGACTAATCACACGACACGTTATAAATTCGTACTCTGCGACCTGTAATGTAAATGATGAATGAAACATGTTTGCAGAGAGGGGAATTTTAGACACCATTTTCTAATATGCGTTTTTACAAGGTTTTTAACCTAGAGGGTTTCATTCATCTTCGCAAGCCAAGTGTTTTCGGTCCGCTTCGCTCCCCACAAACCTTTGGCAGATTACGCCACTAAAACCGTGGCCCGCAGTGCCGACACCTAGCGGATGTTCTGGATTTTAACTTTACAATCTAGCCAATCAGGTGACAGCTTTCATAATACTGTTACTTAGTAAATGTAAACAAGTATGGCGGAGACAACGAAAGAAAAGGTTGAGAAAGTGTTTCAAGTAAAATTAACGGTAGATCAGTTACGAGCTATAGAAAGCATACAGCGGGGCCAAGATGTATTCGTAGGTACGAGGACAGGGAGTGGAAAGTTCCTCATCTATGAGAGTTCTCCAGTGGTTTTTGGACAATCGACTGTATGTGTCATAATTTCCCCGCTACTAAGCATTATGAAGGAGCAAGTGAATCGGCTTACAGGATTGGGTTTCCGTGCAACATATGTCGGAATGTCCTATTGTTTAATTTGGTAAAGCACGAGTAACACACATACTGAGACAGACTGTCATTTTGACACGGACTGTAATTCAGAACTTCTGACAGTTGTTTAAAAACTTTAAACG
The DNA here is from genome assembly GCF_947568905.1 of Ostrea edulis. Taxonomy (NCBI): domain Eukaryota; kingdom Metazoa; phylum Mollusca; class Bivalvia; order Ostreida; family Ostreidae; genus Ostrea; species Ostrea edulis. The sequence continues at coordinate 33,699,097 of NC_079168.1, forward strand.
AAGGTGAAAATATAACCCTACGATATTTTGGTGGTAATCGGTCCCCACACAATCGACACAGGTCCATCGTAAATCCTTTAAGCACAACACGTGGTGTTGACTGCCATGTTTTTTGTTGTTGTTTTTTTTTTGTGTGTGTGAATGCAAGCAATCTTTTCATTGGTTCCGAGATTGAACCCTGGAAGCAATCAAAAATTGGCCACGATTTTAGTGGCGTAATCTGCCAAGGGTTTGTGGGGAGCGAAGCGGACCGAAAACACTTGGCTTGCGAAGATGGTCTCATTGGGCTCTCAAATTATCCGATACCCTTACTACTTCTTATGTCAAATGATTGCTGGAGTGTAACGGTAAAACATATTGAAATGTTTAAAAAAAATCTGAAGGTTTTTGAAAATACAATTTTCCGGATATGGTAGGCTATGACTAGTCAAAATTTGACTACTATACGTGCATTTTCATCACCTTGAAACCAAGAACATGGTTCAGTAGATGAAAAATTATTGAAAACAGTCAAATGCAATACATTCTCTTCAATTCATATGAAAGAAACATATTTCTATCGTTTAAATAAAGACAGTGCCTTAAAATGTATGTATATTAACACTGCTTGTTTTAAAGTGATATGTTCTATTTTTAGAAGTGGCTGTACTCTGGGAAAGGCCGCTAAACATTTTTCTTCGGGAATTTGGTCAATATACATCCTCGACAAAATACATGCAAATTTTGATAGAAATCTGTAGGGTTTTCAATACTAAGATGTGGTATGGGGAATTACCTTAATGATTAATAAAACATATTTTGTACAAAAACAGAGAAACCTGATAAAACTACTTTAGATAACCGCGTTTAGGTTAAAGGAGTATATAAGGAAGAATCATTGTCTTGCAAAACAATAATTATTTAATGACCAAAATAAAAAAAATTCACCCGCCTGCTTTGAGGTTAAAAAGTGTTTGAAATAATTAAATACTGGTGTTATGACTGAAATACATAATATAGAGCAATTTTCATTTAATTCAATTTTTGTAGACAATATGACACCTAATGCCCCTTTAAACAGTATAGAACAAAAGTTTTAGATAATGACAAGAGCTATTGGACGATATCAAATTTCAAGGATCAAGGACCATCCCCTAAAATAAAGAGTCAGAAGGGATCAAGAGTATTTCCTACATATCTCAAAATTTATAAAGAATCATTGAATATTAATAGAGTAAAGTTGTTTGTTTTGCTGTTTTCCAACTTCTCATATCAACAACACGGTCACTGGTTACGTAATAGGAGATTTAGAGAGAAATAATCATGTACGTAACTTCAGCCTTTCTATCTCTTAACAGAAAAATATTTTGTAAGGGGTCATAAAAGAAAATTTCCTCAATATGTTACCAGTATTCTAAATAATTAAAATCTTCTAAATTCTTCTTACGACCCCTTTAAAATAATTTAGGGGATGACCACTTAAACTAAATATCTAAATCATCTCGAAACTGAAAAACATTTTGTTAAACGTTTTAAAATAAAAGTTGCAAATGATACCAATATGCAAAGTCTATATCAAGTTTTAGGGACAGGTCCCTCAAATAAGGGGCCTGAAGGGATCAAAATATTTCTTTGACATTTCAAAATCTATTAAGAATTTGTGAAGCATTATTGAAGCAAAATTGTTCGTTCTGACAATCTGCACAACTACTTATGTTAAATGATGATCATCATCTCCGCTAGCTGAGTATTCAATGGGAGTAAGCAAATTGGACTCTTAGCCAGCGAAGATGAACGATTATGTAACAAAGGATTACTGGTGTCCCCAACTTAGCGAATATTAGTAATCCGTGACGTAATGAGGATTTTAATTAAATCGGAAATTATGTTCGAAATCTTTCTATCGCTCAACTACAGATATCTTTGTAAAGCGTCACAGAAAAAATTATATATCATCAAATTAATTTATATTAGGGTCAGAATTGTCGTCTGTATTGCACCCATTGCATCGCATATTTACAGAATCATATGGGAGACCTCGATGTTCACAATGAGATCGTGTTTAGTTTTTTTTACTGATTTGAATGAGACTTTGTAGAAATGAAGAGAAAATAGAAATACATGTACGTAACCCTCTCTTAGTTAAAGCTTAACAATACACAGTAAATGTTACGGAAGAATCAACATGTATTTACTTTAAAGCTTGTTTCATGTTTGTTTGTATACCAAAGGCTTCTGCGAGTCTTTGTCCGATATTGCGGTGTGATGTAATGCAGGAATAGGAAGATTATGTTACAGATAATTAATGCCAGATTTTCTGTCTTTGAAATTTGCATAAGTCTGTCTTTCTTCTTTCCCCGTGATGTATTCAGGCATTGCAAAATTGTTCCAATTTTTTTTTTTAATTCCAGATCAGTAAAGCTATAATCTTGAAAATATTGGAATGTTATAGATTTTTGAAGTTTCCAAATGCTATTCAGATGCGGGTATATCTATGTTATTTTCGTATTCTAATCAAGATGTCAGGAGTATGTTTTTGTACCGTTATGACATAAGTGACGGATCAAAAGATCGCAAACTCTCTCTCTCTCTCTTTCTCTCTCTCTCATCGTTGCAGATTTGTAATTGGAATATCAGATGGATCCAAAGAAAAGGAGTGTTACATGAACCTGTGCTAATCAAATGTCCGAGGGACCGATCACGCGATGTGCCCAGAAAACGATAAATAACGTTACTGAGCCTAATCAGGGCTGCACAAGTCAATATTATGAAAAGTACACATTAAAAGTAATTGTCATCTTGCAGATTTTGTATCCCCATAGATTTTCTACCACTGATACATGTATCTTTGAAACATCTAGGTTTTCGTCTCTTATAAACATAATTATGAAGAGTTATGAAGATAGTTAATACCTGTATACATATGTATAATCATGGGGAGGGGTGTCAGGACTTTAAAAAACAAAACAAAACAAAAAATTGAAAGTTATGAAACTGTAATTTTCAACGACGTTTACAAGTACAATGCAATGAAGCGGTCAACGGCACGAGAAAGAACGATGGCTGTTTGTTTGCTGCAACTGCTCCCAGATAAAAGTATAGGTAACCCTAGCGTGATCGATCGATATCATTATCAGTTTGTTTACCAAACTGCGGACGCTTCAGGCGTCAATTGGGAGTCGTTCATTCACAACATCATGTCAGAGCCAGGCCTCAGTCATAAATCCTCATTTTTAGTTGAAAATTTCTTTCCCCAGAAATGCTTCTGGATAAATTCTTCATTCTAAAAAATGATCGCATTACAGTTTTTTATCAAGTCACTAGACTATGCTTACATCAGCATTTTTGCCAATATTATCACGATTGTTCTTCCCTTCCAACACTCATCGCGGAAGGATACACGGTAATACTGTTATAATCACGTGTGGTTATTTACTGATCGTAATGAACTTGCATTGATAAGGCTCTCCGCTTGCCCTAACCAATCCAGAGACTCTCATATTGGTCACAAAACGTGACAGATTACAGTGCAGCACGGACAATGCCGCGGCCATGGTCAGTAGTCCATTTCTTTTTCTGACGGACGAGATGCGGGATTCTTACTGAACGAGCAGAGGTGTTTGGGAGGCAAGTCCTGCACGACCACCATTCAGTCCGAAATGACCCATACAGTATTTCCCTCATCAAAGTGTCAACAAACATGTACCCTGGAAGTATCACACTTCCTGTCTTTGTGGGATGTAATTTGAGTCAGTTGTCGTATATCAAGACATTATTTATCACATGGTGATGATGTACATCCGGGAACCAGCCCTTGTTGTGTGGTTGCCACAAAATTTATATCCAGTCTTCTTAGTGATTCAGCGCGAGTCGTGCATCTCAATTTCAGTTTCGTCGTTGTAAACAGCTGATAAAGGCTCTCTAATTCTACAAGATTCCTGGCACGTAGGAACATTAAAAATAGGAGCTTGAAATTGGTCAATAGCGGTTATCGGCAACAAAGCACGGCGGCTTTGCGATTATTGGAAGACAAAGTGATTTGAGACTCTGTGATATAATACTTTCCCGAGCGAATTTTGAGAGACAGATTATTTTTGCTTGAGGATAGGTGCGCGAGCATCAACAAGTGGTTTCACGGTAAACATGAGTAGTAAACCTGAGCCAAGTTATTTGGTAGAGACCACTGCACACAGGAAAGCTCGATTTTGACGGAGTTCGCCATTGTCGTTCCGGAGTTTGTTACCTGCCGGATGTAAGGTTGCTTTTCATCGTACTCATCGGTTCAAGTTTTAATAGCCTGCAACGTGAAACGATTGAGATTTATATCTGCAACCAGTGTCTATTCGGGGTGAAGTTGACAATTTTAAATACATGTACATGTGTATACCTTGGTTGATTCCGTAGAGACGATCGATCAAAATTGAAGTCGCGAATTGTCCCCTTTCCTGATCCAGAATATACCTTCTGATATGTTTGTCAAAAATGTCCGAGCATAGTAGATTCAAATCATATTTCATAACCGAAACGATAGATGACTAGCTAGGATTATATTAGTCTCGGGGTTTGATAATGCAAAACGATTTAATGAGAGCGCGACTTTTTAAAAGTAATGCTAGTAATTTTATGATTAAATATTCCTTTAAAGAATTTGAAACAGAAATATATTGATTTAATGGTAATGTCTCGTTTCAGTGTTGAAAAATTGTGGATTTTAAGGTTTTTATTCTTTTGTAGAAAATTTAATTCACCATAAATATCTTTCCAAATTGTAAAACTAGCGAATGGCAACTACAATTTCATGATAGGACATTTAGTATAATTGACAGGGGTACCGTTATAAAGGTCTAAGTTTTCTTCAAAATCATAATACATTCGTTATACTTAACCCCCCACCCCCACCCCCCAAAGCATACTACTCTTATACTATCCATTTTATTCAGTAACTAGATC
>NC_079168.1:33709025-33936525 GCF_947568905.1 Ostrea edulis
AATTGAAGTACATGTATAATGTTCTATTTACAAACATCAGTACTCTCAATACTTTAATATTTAGATGAAAGAAAAATATCTAAACGTAGAATAGCCCATTGACTGTAGTAAAGTTACGATGGGTTTTTTAACGTAAAGTAAGTGAACTCATCTCTCTCTCTCTCTCTCTCTCTCTCAGAAAATAATATATACATATACCTTTGATAGTTCTTATAAACATTTTGTACAAGTTTCTTTGCAGAATGTATGTATATATATACTGTGTGTATGTTTAAAAAAATAATAATAATATAAAAAAAAAAAAACAATCAAAGAATATTAATGTGTGGTGTTACATAATGTAACTAAAAGTGTGATTGTTTTTTAAAGAGAATAAATTGAATGTTGAAGTCTGCTAAAAAAAAACCAAAAAACGTAACGTAAGTTAAGAATGAATTACACGACTATTTGTTAAAGGTTAAGTGTACAGTGAAACCTTGAACTTGAGAAGTTTAAAAAACCTCAAGCCTGACTGTATGACATGATGATTTGAACATGACCACTGATTAAAGGTAATTTGAACACGACGCTTATTGAGGGTAATTTGGACGTGACCCTGATTGAGGGTAATTTGGACCTGACCACTGATTGAGGGTAATTCGGAAGTGACCCTGATTGAGGGTAATTTGGACATGACCCTGATTGAGCGTAATTCGGAAGTGACCCTGATTGAGGGTAATTTGGACGTGACCCTGATTGAGGGTAATTTGAACCTAACCCAGTCTGAGGATAATTTGGACGTGACCACTGATTGAGGATAATTTGGACATGACCCTGATTGAGCGTAATTCGGAAGTGACCCTGATTGAGGGTAATTTGGACATGACCACTGATTGAGGGTAAGTTGGACGTGACCCTGATTGAGGGTAATTTAGACATGACACTGATTGAGGATAATTCGAAAGTGAACCTGATTGAGGATAATTTGGACATCACCACTGATTGAGGGTATTTTGCACATGACCATTGATTGAGGATAATTTGGAGATTACCCTGATTGAGGGTAATTTGAACATGACCACTGATTGAGGGTAATTTGGACATCACCCTGATTGAGGGTAATATGGACATGACCACTGATTGGGGATAATTTAAACATGGACACTGATTGAGGGTAATTTGGACATGACCCTGATTGAGGGTAAGTTGAACGCGACCCTGATTGAGGGTAATGTTGACTTGACCCTGATTGAGGATAATATGCACATGACCCTGATTGAGGGTAATTTGGAGATGACCCTGATTGAGGATAAGTTGGACATGACCACTGATTGAGAGTATTTTGCACATGACCACTGATTGAGGATAATTTGGAGATGACCCTGATTGAGGGTAAGTTGGACGTGACCCTGATTGAGGGTAATTTGGACATGACCCTGATTGATGATAATTTAGACATGAACACTGATTGAGGGTAATTTGGACATGACCACTGATTGATGATAATTTAGACATAAACGCTGATTGAGGGTAATTTGAACAAAACTAGATTGAGGATAATTTGGACATGACCCTGATTGAGGGTAATTTGCACATGACCCTGATTGAGGATAATTTAGACATGGACTCTGATTGAGGATAATTTGGATGTGACCACTGATTGAGGGTAATTTGGACGTGACCACTGATTGAGAGTAATTTGGACATGACCCTGATTGCGGGTGATATGGACATGAACACGGATTGAGGATAATTTAGACATGGACTCTGATTGAGGGTAATTTGGACATGAACACTGATTGAGGATAATTTGGAGATGACCCTGATTGAGGGTAAGTTGTACGTGACCCTGATTGAGGGTAATTTGGACATGACCCTGATTGAGTGTAATTTGGACATGAACACTGATTGAGAATAATTTAGAGATGGACACTGATGGAGGGTAATTTAGACAGGAACACTGATTGAGGGTAATTTGGACATGACCTTGATTGAGGATAATATGCACATGACCCTGATTGAGGGTAATTTGGACATGAACACTGATTGAGGGTAATTTGGACATGAACACTGATTGAGGGTAATTTGGACGTGACCACTGATTGCGGGTAATATGGACATGAACACTGATTGAGGATAATTTAGACATGGACTCTGATTGAGGGTAATTTGGACATGACCACTGATTGAGGGTAATTTGGACATGACCCTGATTGAGGGTAATTTGGACATGACCCTGATTGAGGGTAATTTGGACATGACCCTGATTGAGGATAATTTAGAGATGGACACTGATTGAGGGTAATTTAGACAGGAACACTGATTGAGGGTAATTTGGACATGACCACTGATTGAGGATAATTTGGACATGGCCCTGATTGAGGGTAATATGCACATGACCCTGATTGAGGGTAATTTGGACATGAACCTGATTGAGGGTAATTTGGACATGAACCTGATTGAATGTAATTTGGACATTACCCTGATTGAGGGTAATTTGGACATGGCCCTGATTGAGGGTAATATGGACATGGCCCTGATTGAGGGTAATATGGACATGACCACTGATTGAGGATAATTTAGAGATGGACACTGATTGAGGATAATTTAGAGATGGACACTGATTGAGGGTAATTTGGACATGACCACTGATTGAGGATAATTTGGACATGACGCGTATTGATGGTAATTTGGACATGACCCTGATTATGTATACTTGCGTCTGATACCCCTTTCGGGGTTAAACAAACTAGGACGTAGCTAACCTTTTTGATCAGTGGTCATGTCCAAATTACCTTCAATCAGGATTATGTCCAAATTACCCTCAATCAGCGTCATTTCCATTGTATAATTTTTTTTAAAAAGCAGGAAAATATGCAGTTTCAAAATATATTCAAACCACTAGCGCTTTGTAAAGGATTTTAACATCCATCGTCAGGTGAATACAAATATTAAATATACATAGAGAGAGAGGGGGGGATAGAGAGGAAAGAGTTATAGGGAGAGGAAATATTAATTGAGAGAGGGGGTAAGTGGTAGAGAGGAGAAAGTGAGAGAGGGGGGGGGGTGTAGTGGTATTTAGAGGGGGTGTAGTGGTATTTGGTCATGTTATTCGGATTGTGATGTCTGTTATGTGGAGTGGAGTGTCTATTAAAGTACTTATCTGAGCTGATAACAAATGAATCAATTACTAGTACTTGGAACTCATTGTGTGGCTTTATACAAATTAAAACGCCTTTACGTCCCACAGAATTTTCAGTGAAGGCATATAGAAAATATATTGTTATTCTCTTGTGGGTTTTTTTCATACACGCGTTATCTTAGAGCCTTGCTTCGCGGACGGGCCTGAGTTGTTCCCACTCTAATGGGCGTGGATCTATATATTTTACATACTGAACTATATCTTCACAGCTTTTTGCCCATATTCTATTACACTGTGGGCACAGATAACTTTTTAGTAAGGAAATTCAAAATGTTGTTCAACTGACGCTTTTAAAGGAGATAAATTATGAAATAGGGTAGTGTGTTTCTAAAATCTTCTAAAGAAGCACTGTACCAGCAAAATTAATACCCACATCAACTCTTTTGTATGCAATGACAATACAAGTAATCAGTCCAAGGGAAATGAAATAATACTGCGTATATCAGGAAATTTATTGGAAAACAATCAGAGTTAGCAACCGTCAGATATTTGACCGCGTGTATCACTTTTTTCCCTCGCAGAGTGGTGGGCGGGGCACATACCTAAATTCAGTTTGGGTTATACTACTATTTTTAAATATCACATACATGTGCGAGTGTGTTGTAAGCACGTGCATTTACCACTCGACGATCCACTTTTTATGTATAATTATTTTCACATATACAATGTACATATACACACCACATCAGTGCCGAATCTTATAGCCTATCGATGCTGAACTTTCATACATATACACACCACATCAGTGCCGAATCTTATAGCCTATCGATGCTGAACTTTCAGGGGGAAATAACTCCATTTGGGGTCATTGGATTTGTCTACGATATTTAAATGGAAGTGCATAGAGCACCACCATGCCAGATTGAAGTAATAGGATTATGTATAAAAGAAAGGACACCCTTATGAGGTGCAGACAATCATAACCCAGGCGAACATGTCGAAGGGATGTCGAAATGATTTACAAAACTCGAGATCGTCTCTGTTCGAGCGTTTCTGAGAGAGAGAGAGAGAGAGAGAGAGAGAGAGAGAGAGAGAGAGAGAGAGCATACACGTGTAATAATAAACCCAATACTGGTTTTTCTGATCAGTATTAAATCGGACACCTAATATTGTGGGTTTTTTTTTTTTCAAAAAAGGGGTGGGGAGGGGGGAGAAGTTGACTTCACATTTGTTTTCTTTACAAGCAAATGTCATTAAATAGATAAATAAATACGTAATTTGAAAAACTTAAAAGATCTTCCTTTATCCAGACTTTAAGATCCTAAATCTTTGAGGTGACAGGGGTGGGGGTGGGGGGTCCTTATGTCGGTTTAATCAAACTTCTGTTCTTACTCAACTAATTTAATACTATATAAAAAAAAAAATCAGCTAATATGTATTACACTGCATGTGAAAATAACTATCTCTGCATGTAAAAAAAAAAAAAAACCCGCTAGTCAAGACAAGTAAAGAACACCCCCTCCACCTTCTCCCCTTCATTGCTTTCACGTAAACTGAGTAACCAGATATAGTAAATTCGAACTCAAGCGATATTATTGCCTGTGGGTAGAACAGTTAAATACACCTGTTACAGAAGCAGTGTCATTCAATCCGAGACCCCGGTTTTAAACTAGGTCTCACAAAAATCACTTATACAACACTTTAAAAACAAAACGTGGCTTTGAACTGCTTCCAAGTTCCAACGAATATGTATATATGCGAAGAATCCTGAACGCTAAGAGGTGGACAACAAATGTGTTGTCCACGATAAATCACGGCACCATCAACACGTATTATAGGGTTATATCATATCGTAGTAAAATGTAATAATGTTACTTTAAAAATCTGGTTAGTGTAAAATGCAGTTCTAGTAGAAAGTAATCACGAAAAAAGTTGATACCTCGCGGCATTCGAACTCTCGATCAATAGATCAGCGGTCACATGCTATTAATAACCAATGAGCTACAGATGTAACTGGTTAGGGATTGAAATGGAAAAGGACAAGAGATAGTTGCTGATATCTATTTTTTTATTTTATGGTTCAAAAGGAAGTCGGCCATTATGACGATGTTCATCAAACCACGAAACATGGACACTTCCTTTTGGTATTTCATTGTCTTTCAATCTTATCAAGTTCACCTGCATGCCGTCCATCCGGCTGGAATCTGTATCCTCTTCACATGTTCGACTTCTCATCAAGACCCACTTTGTAAAAAGAATATATTTCAAATCCTATTTCCCCTTGGAATGAAATGTTATCTTCCATTTGAAGAAACTTGAATTCCACGTTTACTGTGGGTTAAAGGTCTTTAGGTCTCGGGATCGAGTATCGAACACTCCATCACGCAAGACACGGCTGAAACTCACGTTCCTCTTCCCTTTCACCCGTGGCTCTCTGCGTGACAATTTCTTTGTTTCTAATAAATATGGATAACGAGAATGACGTAATCCGTTATCAATAGAAGTAAAACAGCTATAATGGATCTGGCAAGGAAAACGTGCTATTTTTGCACCGAAATTATAGTAAACATAAGTCCTACAGATCGATGACATCTGAACAGTTTTGCGGTTTATTTCTTATATATGTCCACTTGTTCCCCCCCCCCCCCAAAAGGGGGGGGGGGGTACCAATACACAACACTCGTCGTCATTAGTCTCCGAATATTTCATGAGAAACACCCGGTAGTTTAAAGACTTCTTACCGTCTGTTCTCAGTGACAGAAAAACATCATTATGATCCTCATAAATGCACCTTCATAACTGCGAATGTTAAACACACGTGTACACGATGATTTTGCGTTTGTTAGTAGAAGAAAATCGTAATTCTGATTGGTCAGAGTAATATAACCGCATTCTATAAACAGTTTAAATCTCCGATTAAGTCTTGCTCGGAAGCTCAGCGATTGGCCGAATCACGTCATGCATATTTATGAGAAACGAAGAAATTGTCACGCAGAAAGCCACAGGTGAAAGGAAAGAGGAGCGTACCACAGGCAATTGCATCGCTTGGGGGTCGAATTTAATAAAGTAAATTTGACCCCAAGCGATGCAATTGCCTTGTGGAGCGTACGTTTCAACCGTGGCGTGTGACAATGCGAACACGCGGGTCTCTCGATTCTACACGCGGGACTCCCGATTCTACACACGGGACTCCCGATTCTACACGCGGGTCTCCCGATTCTACACCTGGGTCTCCCGATTCTACACGCGGAACTCCCGATTCTACACGTGGGTCTCCCGATTCTACCGCGGGACTCCCGATTCTACACGCGGAACTCCCGATTTTACACTCAAATTCCCCAAATCTACACGTGGGTCTCCCGATTCTACACGCGGATCTCCCGATTCTACACGCGTGACTCCCGATTCTACACGCGGGTCTCCCGATTCTACACGCGAGTCTCCCGATTCTACGTATCTGTTTATGGTTATTTCATTTTGTGTTCGGTAGAAAGTGTATAGGAAATAAGTGACATCTTTATTTATCTCATTTTGTGTTTAGTATCCCGTCTTCAGTAGAAAGTGTATAGAAAATAAATGACATCTGTATTTATCTCATTTTGTGTATGGTAGAAAGTGTATAGGAAATAAATGACATCTGTATTTATCTCACTTTGTGTATGGTAGAAAGTGTATAGGAAATAAATGACATCTGTATTTATCTCATTTTGTGTATGGTAGAAAGTGTATAGGAAATAAATGACATTTGTATTTATCTAATTTTGTGTTTGGTAGAAAGTGTGGAGGAAATAAATGACTTCTGCATTTTGCGTCAAGTCACAATCGGTAGCTTGCGTGCATCTTTGGCAAATATATGAGGCACATAAACATTAAAAACCGGTACTAATGTATTTACAGTTTGAACAGTTTAGTAGCGGTATAGCAAGATGAAGATAGCTCGTCAAAAAAGGAATGTGAAATCCAAAGGCGGGTGTAAATGGAGGTTATTACGGAGGTCCCCCCAATGGTTTAACAAAAATGGGTATTTTTAAAATTCCACTATGGGGTCTTCAGCCTCAGCGGCCCTTTTTGGGTGGAAAGGTACAAACTTGGGTCCTACTCTCTCTCTTCAAAATGTTCTGGATCCGCCCTTTAATTCAGTACATTTTGCAGTCCCGTGTTCTTTTAGAAAGTCTTAATCATATGTAGAAATTTAAGGAGAAAGATTCAGTAGATTTGTCTAAATAGCCTTTGCTTTTCACTGGGCTGCGTTCAAGATCGTAGCGGCTACGTAGGGCTACGATCTTGAACGATGTACTAGGCTAGCTCTACGTAGGGATAACAAGCGTTAATTCATACAGTGCGTTCAATAGACCTAGATATCTAGCCTAGCAGCTAGGCTAGCCGCTACGATCTTGAACGCAGCCCTGGTCTACACTGTATTCAACTATGCCTTATTAAAGTATTTTCAAAGTAAACATTGCTCATATTTAAATCGGACAAAATTCTCATGAACGATGTTTAAATCTCATATATAAAAACCTTGGAGTTTTCTTGTCAATGACCCTGATCTTTCTTCTGTAACCATGGGAACCAATAAGAATCAAGGTTATGCATGGTAGAGGAGAGGTAGCGCTCTCGCTTCTCGTCGCTGCGACCCGATTTCGATCCCCGTGATCGGCAGTGGTTGTATGTGAGAGGGTATGGCGGTCGCACACTCGGACACGTGGGTTTCCTCCGGGTACTCCGGTTTCCTCCCTATCGCAAACACCCGTGCATCAAAGGACCCCATTGGAAATAAGCTTTCGAGCTTTCATGGGTTATCCTTGGTATATATGTATGTATGTTTGTATGCATGTATATACCGAATAAACATTTAAATTTTATATTTTATTTATTTTACCATTCCAGCAAGTCTGGCAAGATTTGGATGAATCGTGTAGCTTAAATCTTGTACACGACAAAATTCTGAATAGTGACTTGACTATTTATCTGTAATCATAAAATCATATAGGAACAGCACTGTTTTTATACGAGATAGCATTCCTGGAAGTTTGATGACGTTTACACAATGCTAAACATGGGAACGTTATTTCATCTGTGCGCAGCTCTATTGCGCGGTGATAATAACAAAAGACTTTGCCGTCTGTCTGTTCGTTGTCATGGAGGACTTGTTCATTGTCCAAATAGGATGTTGTTTCGTTGTTTTGTTACTAATGTTCCTCAATGTAAAGAGCAGGAATTTCTTTGACTAGAACCTCTGAACGTGTTGATTTCTGACACCTTTCTTGTTTCATACCGTCCAGAAATATGTTGATACAATACATAATCTATTATTACCTATTTAGCAATAGTATAAGACATAAATATTTTGAAAGCTATTTATGACGGAAAAATCTCCCTTTAACTGGTTTTAATTTTACACATGACCAGTCCTCTCACTTGTAAATTAAACTGTTACCGTATTGTGGCGGGATTATGTCGGGTGAAGTATTGATCCGAGTTGCCCATCAAGGTTACCCATAATCCCTGGAATGTTATAGGTCGTTCCTGGAGTTGTCTAAAGGAGTTTTAAAACTACGACGAATTATTTTACTTTGAAACTCGCTGAGAGTTAAGGAGGTATACTTCTTTGTCATAATGGCCGACTTCTTTTTAAACTTGAATGAAAATATGGGTATAAGCAATATTTTCCCCCTCCTTTTGATTACCTATAGCCGGGTAATTCGGTCAGTAAATCGTCGACTTGTGATTTTTTCCAGATTTACTTTCTATTAAAACAGCATTTTGACTAAATGAAGAAAATTTCAATTATTATTGTACATATCCTCCACTTTTCACCCAAATCAAATTCCTCTAGTGTGTTATCACCCTTATCGATAAATGTTTAGCCGAATGTACCCTTTCACGAACATTTGTTATTCAATCTTTCGTAAGGGGGTGGGGTGGGTGGAAATGCTTGCTTGTTTATTTCTTTTTATTAAAAAACAACAACAGCCCCGCTTTATGGCATAAACATATTTTCCCTTTACAGTCACATCTACAGTAAGTACAATGAGTAATTTATGTGGCAGAGTGGAATAAACTCTATCTAGTGTTTCCAAAGTGTTAGTCAACGGTTCGAAACCCATTGGGAAAGAGCATATCGATGAATCGAACATGGTGATTGATCTGATGTTCTTAAAGATCAGTCGTATCCATCTTATGTCGAAAAAAATAAATAGTCCAGAAAAAGATAATTGAACATATATATACATAGGCGGATCCAGGAATTTGTGAATTTGTCCTAGCACTTGATCTTTTAGGTACTTTTCACAACCTCCACCCCTACCCCATTACATCCTTTGCTTGCGTACATAGCATCTAAAGAAGATCTTGAGACAGGTTGTTTTATTACATGAAAATGCTTAATAGTTATTTACTACTTGTTTCAAAAGTTCTAGTTATTCTATTCGGCATACTCAAATCTGTTTTGCTATGATATTAAAAACAAAAAATCGGTATATGCACCCAGGGGTGCATGAGCCGAGTTGCATGGGATACATTGTAAAGTCAGGAATGATGTGGCATATTTATAATTGTGAAGAACTAATTTCAGTTTTAAACTTTTCGAGTTACTGTCCAGAAACCATATTTGTCTGAAGTTTTCAATCTATATTCGGTCACTGTGACTTTGACCTTTGTTCTCCAAAATCAATAGGGGCCTTGCTTTGCTGGTATCCAACAATATATCCAAGTATCATTTGATTCGGATTTAAACTTTCTGAGTTATCATCCAGAAACCAAATATTTCTGAAATTTCATTCTATATTCGGTCACTGTGACCTTGACCTTTGATCTATTTTCTCCAAAATCAATAGGGGTCTTCCTTACTTGGTACATAACAATATCTGTAAGTATCATTTGATTCGGATTTAAACTTTCTGAGTTATCATCCGGAAACCAAATATTTCTGAAATTTTCATTCTAAATTCGGTCACTGTGACCTTGACCTTTGACCTATTTTCTTCAAAATCAATAGGGGTCTTCCTTACCTGGTACCCAACAATATTTCAAAGTTTCATTTGATTCGGATTTAAACTATCGGAGTTATCATCCGGAAACCAAATTTTTCTGAAATTTTCATTCTATTTTCGGTCACTGTGACCTTGACCTTTGACCTTTTTTCTCCAAAATTAATAGGGGTCTTCCTTACCTGGTACCCAACAATATATCAAAGTTTCATTTGATTAGAAACTTTTCGAGTTATCATCCGGAAACCAATTGTTGACGCCCGCCCGCCCACCTCACCAAACCAATAGCCGAGTTCAACTTCGTTGCAACTCGGCTAAAAAAGAAAGAAAGAAGAGGTAGATGATTCAAAAGTTACTCCCAGTAGGCTGGGGGCCGCTTAAGGCCCCAGAAGTTCTACGGTAAATGATGCAAAATCCTGTCTTCTAAGCATTTCCTGGCACTTCGTTTTCACTTTCAAATTGTCTACTTCTTAAACAAAACTTTTATGTATATACTTTTTAAAAAATTTTAAGTGATACTTGTATCTGACAAAAATCTCCGTAAATATATCCACATCAGTGTTTCGTCTTATTTATCGTAGAATTAAATGATATACTGGTATTGGTTTTGAATGATGCAGTTATATGAAAGTATCCACCTTGGACATAATTTTGACTAAAAATCTCGTTAAAATTGAATAACTCTTAAATTTTTGGTCCCCTAAAAGGAGGGGGAGGGGAGGGTCCGGACCCCCCCCCCTCAGGATCCACCCGTGATATATGATATGATTGATTTAATCCAAATTAGGGCACAAACGGGCATAACATTCAACACATATGATTCCAATCACGCAGGCCCGTACCCAGACTTTTTCAATGGGGGTGCATAAATTTACGGCGAGCGGTTTGGGGGCCGCTTAAGGCCCCCAAGCGGGTCCAGGGCGAAGCCCGGTGGGGGATCCTGGGGGGGGGGTGAAGCCCCTCGGAAGCAGAAGCGAAATAGAGAAAAATAAGGGTAAAAATGCTCTATCCTGGATGCAATTTTTGCTTTTTATTTACTTATTTAATACTCATAAATATGAAAGGGGAAACATACTAAAATTGGTCATCGCATAGGCAATATGTATTGAATTTATTTCGTGATATTCCTTACTGTGAAAGTAAAAGCTAGGGATTTTAGAAAATATTTGACTTTAATAGTGCTTAATGGTTTTCACCCCCCCCCCCCCCCTCGGTACGGGCCTGGACTCACAATACATTACAGGACTGAGTTCTAGTACACAAATATAATGTAATGTTATGTACAGAATATAATGTTATGTAGCCTTCACATATATAATATAACGTACACAAATATAATGTTCATATATGCAATGTACATACTCATCATGAATATGGGGGTGACACGTGTTGATTACAGACTGCTGTATTGGAAATGCGTATGTAACACAATATCTTGTTTTGTTAGTTATGATATGATACAAAAGTTAGCAAGAGACGGTGCTATAAAACAAAATTATTTCAATAGAGAAAAATATCCACTTCCATCCCGAGTAATATAATACGTCATTTATTTATTATTTATTCTTTTTTTTCCATTTGCCTACACCCGAGCTCGGGAACACGACTTCATGCTGTTTATCTCGATGTTCCTTAGTTACATTCCCCCCCCCCCCCGGTCTGACGTCATAAAAAGTCAAATTATGAAAACGGAGAACTTTGTTGTGCCCCTATTTGTAGACTATATGTCTTTAAGTTCCTTATAGTCTTTTTTTTTTTTTTGATTTTGCATTCATGTAGGCATGCGCCCCTCAATGATAATTTATAGTGAACCTATTTCTAGTACAAAGTCCGTGGATACCAAAAAAAACCAAAAAAAAAAAAACCAACCGGGTAGGGGAAACAAAAAAGTGGTACGTGGTTAAAACAATCAAGTTCTAGATTGATATAAGGTCTGCCGGGGTAATATTGCATTGTAAAGCGTTTTGAGCAGCATACGCTGGAACAGCGCTATATAAAAACCAGTACTTATTATTGTTATAAAACAAATTAAAACAGAGAAAAAAATTTGTACTCAAAAATTCGTTGAAACATTCCGAAATGGAAACCCATGTCGAGGACGGAACGCCCCTTCCCGACCCTCCCTTTATTTCCATCAACACTTATTAATAGTTTTAATTTCATGTTTGCTTGAGCATAAGATGGGGATGGGACGCATCCACCGATCTACACACTGAAGTAGGTATGTAGATATAGGTATAGTCCTGATCTACACACTCTAGTAGATATAGGTATAGTCCCGATTTACACACTCTAGTAGGTATAGGTATAGTCCTGATCTACACACTCTAGTAGGTATAGGTATTATCCTGATCTACACACTCTAGTAGATATAGGTATAGTCCTGATCTACACACTCTAGTAGATATAGGTATAGTCCCGATTTACACACTCTAGTAGATATAGGTATAGTCCCGATCTATACACTCTAGTAGATATAGGTATAGTCCTGATCTACACACTCTAGTAGATATAGGTATAGTCCCGATCTAAAGACTCTAATAGATATAGGTATAGTCCCGATCTATACACTCTAGTAGGTATAGGTATAGTCCTGATCTACACACTCTAGTAGATATAGGTATAGTCCCGATTTACAAACTTTAGTAGATATAGGTATTATCCTGATCTACACACTCTAGTAGATATAAGTATAGTCCCGATCTACACACTCTAGTAGATATAGGTATTATCCTGATCTACACACTCTAGTAGGTAGAGGTATAGTCCTGATTTACAAACTCTAGTAGATATCGGTATTATCCTGATCTACACACTCTAGTAGATATAGGTATAGTCCTGATCTACACACTCTAGTAGATATAGGTATAGTCCCGATTTACAAACTCTAGTAGATATAGGTATAGTCCCGATCTACACACTCTAGTAGGTATAGGTATAGTCCCGATCTACACACTCTAGTAGATATAGGTATAGTCCTGATTTACAAACTCTAGTAGATATAGGTATAGTCCCGATCTAAAGACTCTAGTAGATATAGGTATAGTCCCGATCTAAACACTCTAGTAGATATAGGTATAGTCCCGATCTACACACTCTAGTAGGTATAGGTATAGTCCCGATCTAAAGACTCTAGTAGATATAGGTATAGTCCCGATCTACACACTCTAGTAGATATAGGTATTATCCTGATCTACACACTCTAGTAGGTATAGGTATTATCCTGATCTACACACTCTAGTAGATATAGGTATAGTCCCGATCTAAACACTCTAGTAGATATAGGTATAGTCCCGATCTACACACTCTAGTAGATATCGGTATTATCCTGATCTACACACTCTAGTAGATATAGGTATAGTCCCGATCTACACACTCTAGTAGATATAGGTATAGTCCCGATCTACACACTCTAGTAGATATAGGTATAGTCCCGATCTACACACTCTAGTAGGTATAGTTATAGTCCTGATCTACACACTCTAGTAGATATAGGTATAATCCCGATCTACACACTCTAGTAGATATAGGTATAGTCCCGATCTACACACTCTAGTAGATATAGGTATAGTCCCGATCTACACACTCTAGTAGGTATAGGTATAGTCCCGATCTAAAGACTTTAGTAGATATAGGTATAGTCCTGATCTACACACTCTAGTAGGTATAGGTATAGTCCCGATATACACACTCTAGTAGATATAGGTATAGTCCCGATCTACACACTCTAGTAGGTATAGTTATAGTCCTGATCTACACACTCTAGTAGATATCGGTATTATCCTGATCTACACACTCTAGTAGATATAGGTATAGTCCCGATCTACACACTCTAGTAGATATAGGTATTGTCCCGATCTACACACTCTAGTAGATATAGGTATTGTCCCGATATATACACTCTTGTCAGGGGCGGATCCAGGAATTATGGTTAGAGGGGGCGCAACTTTATTAGGCTGTGGGCTTGGATTTTACAGATTTTATAGGGCTTGAAATATGTCTCCTACTATTTTCTGTCATTTTTAATGAGGTGAAATTAATAAAAATGACGCAAAATTTAAGGGTTTTTGAAAAAAATGTAAGTTCTCCCCATAAAAGTAATTCAATATATCAAAAGATTTTGACATTTATTTCTCCGAGAGTGGAAGAAATCATTGCTTTTTTTAATCGTTTACATTTTTCTAAACAAGAGACCACAATTTACCTTAAATTTGAAGATTTTAGGGGGGGGGGGTGCACTCAATCACGGATCCTAAAAATTTTTAATGGCCTGGCCTTGAGAATAGTATTATATATTGTATAACCAAATTAACCAGGTATGAATTTATGAAGCTACCGACTTGCACAGCATGCCAAGTTCACATAAAACAGACAAGGGCGATAAATGTAGATATGCTTTTTGTTGTTGTTGATGATGGGTTTGCTCTCACGCACTTTAACTAAAATTTAAATCTAAAATATTATGAAATGTAGTTCTGGATAAATTTATCATCAAATAAATAGCCTAATATTTTGCAATGCTAATATTAAATATCAAGCGTAAACAAAGTAGATGGATAGAAAAAAACCCCAACCCATTATATAAATAAAAGTAACTCACTTTTAATAAATAAATGATTACTAGTAAATTTTTATAAAAAAAATAAATCTACATGTCTAAATATATTGGACTTACATTTGTATATATATATATGCGTGCATACATGCGTATGACATGATGTAGTGCAATATTCGGAAACATGCGATACAATGCAAATGCGCGTCCGACTAATCTTTTTTCTTCGGATTAAGTAAAAAATAAATGAATAAATAAGATAAATGAATATTCTATAGGATTTACAACGATATACACCAAGTACAGTTTTAACAGAAACGACCTTGACAGCATGATACGAAACCGTGGATTAACCGTACGTGGTAGCTTTAGAACAATAATCGACCAATCATTTTACGAGCTTGTTTACTTCTCGAGAAATGTTATAGCTTGTAATAGACTGTGTATTACCTATAGTTTTTAATTGATTATAAGGTTACTGTGAACTTTTTATTCATCGGAATACGATATTATGGAACTTAAGTACATACTGAAGTGATTGTCATGGATGAATTAAAGAAACAACGGAATCGATATGGTTTTTTCATTGGATTCACTACTCATCCGACAGCCTAAACAATACGGCAAGGGTTCAAGGCTAAGTTCTTCTAAATGTGAACAAACAACGTTGGATTTACGATAAATTCTTTTGTGATTAATTAGAGTACATGTGATTTTGTGATTTGAAAATGTGATTTTATACAGTTTTTCCCTATTTATTTATTTTTTTTTTTTTACCGGAAATTCCTTTTCATTCGGTATGAATGAACGTTTACAGATCATACAGTCAATGTTTGTTTATGACCAGCCTGGGGATTTTTATAGTTTGCTACGCACCGCGACAAGAGTCTCGTTTGGATATACATTTTTTTAGACCCATTGTTGTTTGGTCCACACTTGTTTATTGACATATTTGATATAAGTGAGGTATTTGCAGAGAAAAAGGCTGTCAAAATATAACAATTCGCCTAATAATATTCATTTTCCTCTGTCACTCTCAGCACTCATGTGACATTATTTTTGAAATGAGCTAAAATTTAATATGGTAAAACTTCAGCAAACAGCATGTTTTTTGATGTTGGTCACTCTGGGTGTGTGTGTGGAGGGGGCAAGATATGCAAGACCCATGGACAAGAAAACTACCAAATACCCCAACCCAAATGGGAAAGGTAAGTTTGTCCTATCTGTTGAATGCAGAGGTGGAATTCATTATAATTTCAATCATCCTGTAGTTTTTATGAAAGCCCAGAAACCACAATTATGATTTTCTCCCTCCCACATGCTCTATACCTCCCACATACAGAATGGTGTCCATGGAAGGCTATGAGCATTTGATCAGAGTTTCTGCATCCCCAGTAAATTTATGCATTGATTGAATTTTTGAAAAGTAAATTAGTTTGCTGACCAGTGTCAATTATGTCGTTGTCTGACAGTTACAAATTCTAATATTCAATGAATCCAATTTATAAAGTGTTAGTGGATAGCACCACTGCATTCATATGCCTGAGTGTCTTTTGTGAATTTTAAATAGTTTATGTGTTGGAGCTTATAAACAATGAACCTTTTCAACTTTCACTATAATGCATTGTATTGCTCACTGTGTGACAGAACCATGTGTAATGGTATTAGCATTTGTGAATTACATAGATATATAGGAATGTAGGGAAATTTGCTTTCACACAATTTTTGTGTGTGCAAATACTCATATTAACATTTATCAAAAGTAATTCAAAGGTAGGTCTATTGAATTATTTAAATCTTCCATAGAAATGATATCTGTTATTGTAGTAAATAGATCTACATTAGATAAAATTCTGATGAAACAGAAAACCCTAGAGATCTCTAGAGCCCCCCCCCCCCCTTCCCCGTAATTTTGATTATTACAAGTGTATAAAATGTTCCACAGCATTGATTATTGAAGACAGTACAAATAAGAATCAAACTAACAAATTTCCATCTATCTATAACAACTTGTTTTATTCAATATCTTGAGTAGAAGATATAATTCTATTTATGCTCCCCCATTGCTGTTCTTAATTTCAGAACTGTTAAATCATGGTTTATATTATGTATAAAATCGGGATCTGTTGAATATCTTGATTGGTCAAGGTATTATTTTTTTTCATTGATATGTTTGAAATAAACAAATTTGACAAATAATTCAAGTAAATATGAATTAATAATTTAATACCCATAATTTTTGAGTTCTTTATTATACTAGATAGTGATTTATATTACGGAAATCAAAGAGCAGTGAAGAGAGACCATTTTTCTCCAATAAAATGAATGAAATGGTTTATAGATGGATGAAAATTTGTTGGTTCGATTACCATTATTGACAATCAATGGAAGTGAAACAGTTTACACACTTGTAAATTTTATAAAAAATCCCCAGTGTTCTCTATGGTTCTCTCTGTTTGGGAGGACCCATCGAGGAATAGAAGTGAAATATATGTACATTGTTGTCAGTAAATCATTCTACTAGCCCTGTATTTAATAATATTCCTTTAAAAGGTATAATGAAAGAAAGATTATGATTGATATACACACATTGTGTCTGTGTGTTAAAAAGACTTTCATAATGGTATACACAGATTAAGAAGATCTCACGTAAACCAGTGCCCATTTAATCTTAATAAGGACTCAGTCCTAAGGACTCAGTCCTTAGTACTTTCATTTTATACTATCTAATCTTAATAAGGACTCAGGTACTTACTAATTTCATTTTATACTATTTCTTAATTCATTTAGAAAGTATGTATTTCATGTACTGGTTGCAGGGTGGTACAAATGAACACACCCTATACAATGTGATATACAACCCCCCCCCCCCCCCCCTTCCCCCAAATATTAGATTCTCTTCAGAACTCGAAGTATAAACCTTGAGGGCTTTAGACACTTTGATGACAACCTAAAACCAATGGTGTATCTTATTTATGTAAAGGCTATCATTCAGAAAGTGTCATTTGGTTATATTAGGCAAAAATAGGTTGTTTTATGTTTCTGCTAACATTCCAGCCAATTTGGGTGTATTACCTGTCATAATGTCAGGAAATATGTTTTTTTCAAACTTTATCTTAAAGAGTACACAAAAAAATGTTTCAAGTATATTGCTATACTAAACATGAGGGGCTCATTGTTTGCTATTAATGCAAGTGTTGAATTAATGATGAAGCCAATCAGAGATCTGAAGATCAAGAAATAGGCATCTTCTATTATTCTTTGATATAAAATAATTGTAAGTGTCAACTCAAATAAAAAAAGTTTCTTTATTGATCTTTTAAACAAATTTGTGGGGTAGAGGATATAATTTAGGGTTGGTTCATTTTTTTTTTTTTTTTTTACAGAAACACAAGAATTTTTATATTGGGCCTTATTTGATGTGAGATGAATAGACCAGTGGTCAAGATTATGTAATCATTTTTGTGAAGTGGACCCTGTTAGCACAATGTCTTGTAACTCAGTCCACCTTTAAAATGGACACTTGTGAGTTGAATCATCCACAAAGGAGAGATGACATTTTGCTGGGCTATGAATCATCTTCTTTGTTTATGTGGAGCTCTCCAACCCTGATGTCAGAAATGTAGTGCTAGCTCATTGTGAAATTGACAAAGCCAGCTGGAGAGGGAAGGGTCATTGTTCATTCAATAGTACCTCAGGTCCTTGTACTCATAATTGATCTTACAGTTGCTTTATGTTTATGGTAAATGTAGAAAACAACACCAGTTTCTTATCAGTGTATTTCATTGCTCTACTCATGAACTTTTTCATGGATAACATGTATGTCATGACTCGCGTCCACCAGCCCACATGTTCGCTAGTCATGACTGGTGTCCACCAGTCCACATGTTCGCTAGTCATGACTGGTGTCCACCAGCCCACATGTTCGCTAGTCATGACTCATGTCCACCAGCCCACATGTTCACTAGTCATGACTCGTGTCCACCAGCCCACATGTTCGCTAGTCATGACTCGTGTCCACTAGCCCACATGTTCGCTAGTCATGACTCGTGTCCACTAGCCCACATGTTCGCTAGTCATGACTGGTGTCCACCAGCCCACATATTCGCTATACTCATGACTTGTGTCCACCAGCCCACATGTTCGCTGGTTATGACTTGTGTCCACCAGTCCACACCTTCGCAAGCACTACATGAATGTTAACATAATACATGAAACTTGTTTATTTTATATTACTTTAAACACATGTAAAGTGCACAAGTTCAAATTCCTCCCCCCCCCCCCCCCCCCATATCTTCAAGTCTCTCAGGGACTTAAAGTCTGAATTTTTAGCCAGTCGATCTGATTGAGAAATGTCCATGCTTGGCTAGTCAGGTTAATTGACCAAATAGAAAGTATTTCATTGGAATGTTCACTTACAACTTTGTATGCTTTCTGAAATTGTTAAAAAGCTGTAAAGTAATTTCATATTTTGTCACCAACATTCTTATACATCATGAAATGAACATGGATTCCGAATGCAATTTTTGTGAAACATATGAAAAGTACTGGAAGAATGAGTGTGTTTATATGTGCATGTGTTACATCTAGTTCAATTGTCAACGTGTGTCGTAAATTGATTTGTATCGTAGATGCCATTGATAGTGCATAAGTACGCAGGCTACATTCCATGTGGGTATTTCTGTAATGTGTAGAAGATGCATGTGGTGAATCCATCTGTCTGTGTACAGGCCTTGACAAAAGCTCTACAGAGATACTATGGATGTTTATACGAGACACAGAAGATTTTTATAACCTGAGGGTACATGTCTTGTGTTAGTTCAAGGTCGTCTCTGGATTCGGACAAGGTCAGTGTATCAGATTGGTCCTGATGAGGGCTCATTTAAGACTCAGAGGTCATAAGACACTTAATCGGGTCACAGGAAAAGCAGATTTGCTCTGTATCTTTGTAACGAAGAAAGCTTGGATTCTTTGACTAAAGTTCCAATAACAGTGTGTCGCTTGATCGAGCATGTAAATTTTACTCACTGATTGACTTTGATAAAAGTGAATTTTGATGCCTATACAATGCATTAATTCAATGTGATCAGTCACTGAGAACAAAAGTAAAACCTATTTCATTGAAATCTATAGAAACCTCGCCAAAAATTTGCGCAAGTGATCAAGTGAAGTGACTCACTGTTGTTAGAACGATAGGACTTGCCCATAAAGAAGATATTGTCTAGGGCTTGAGGGTGTGTCAGACTGGAGACCAAGGATATTGAAAAAGGTCAAGGTTATACTGAAGAACAAAGTAAAAAAAAAAAAAGGTGGGATCGTTTGTGAAAGTAATTCATTGCCATGAAACAGTATTTTCAGCATATTAAGAATAAATTTCTCAGCAAGCCAAAACGCAGCATTATTTTCAGGGTTGAAATGATGCTCCCCCTACTTCACGATACGATACGTACAGCAATACTTATGCCATGGTTCAATATTTCCTACTATACGATACATATAGCAATACTTATGCCACGGTTCAATATTTCCTGCTTCACGATATGATACGTATAGCAATACTTAATTATGCCATGGTTCAATATTTCCTACTATACGATACATATAGCAATACTTATGCCACGGTTCAATATTTCCTGCTTCACGATATGATACGTATAGCAATACTTATGCCACAGTTCAATATTTCCTGCTTCACGATATGATACATATAGCAATACTTATGCCACAGTTCAGTATTTCCTGCTATACAATACATATAGCAATACTTATGCCACGGTTCAATATTTCCTGCTTCATGATATGATACATATAGCAATACTTACGCCACGGTTGTTAGCTTTGAGTCTGACAAAAACAATTATTTATAATGAACTAATCTGTGTGAACTACACAGCCAACAGGCATGTTACCGTTCAGTGGTTTGGAAACGGTTTACTTTTGAAATTGTGACAGACTCAAGGCTAACAACAGTCTGACCATTATCAGGTGCCATATTGCCCCTCGTGCATGTAAAAATAATAAGTACTAGCTGTCAAGCCCAATGTATTTTACCAAACCCGATTTTTTAAAATGGGTCAAACTGGAGATCGAGGCTATGAATCAAACTTTGAATCAAGCGTTTACATTGAACAATATTGATAATTCGGTGAATTGTTTCAGCCCTATTCAGCATAATTTAAAGTATTTCTTAGCATTCTCGTAATTCAGGGTTTTATCCAGCTCTTAGCTTTTACTACCCATTTCATACTGAATATGAATTTTTAAGAATCAGGGATTAGCTCACAAGGATAAAGGTCATGGGGCAACCCTTCTGAGACTACAATATCTCTAAACACCCTGGGGATCTGGGTTAGAATAGCTAGGTCCTCCCCTTGCTTGTCATAAGAGGCGACTAAATGGGGTGCACCATGGTCCTTTGGACGAGACTGCAAAAACTGAGGCCCTGTTTCACAGCAGGTGTGGCACGATAAAGATACTTTCCTTCTTAAAGGCCATAAGCGCCGAGCAAAGGCGTAAATTTTGCAGCCATTCACCGGCAATGGTGACGTCTCCATGTGAGTGAAAAATTCTTGAGTGATATGTTAAACAATATATAACTAACCATCATTTCATAGTGTGTGTTTTTAGGATCAAATTAAGAAAATTTTGAAAGTAATTATATATTTTGTAAATTCAATATTAAATAAATCATAATTGATACACAAACAAGCAATGGAATTGCAATGATGACATGCTATGTCATATGCTGGCAGCTGCTATAGGTCTGCACTGTACATATTTCCCCTTGCTGCTATAGGTCTGCACTGCAATTTTTCCTTATAAAACGGACAAAAACTAGAAGAAAATTCTATTGTAAGAGAAGTATTAAAAATCACAATAAAATATATGGGGGCTTTTAATTTTTGTAAATGGAAAATACTGAGAGTGGGTGTCTAATTTGGATATATGACTGCTTATGAGGAAGAATAAAGTAATTATATATGAATACTTAAATGACATTGAGATCAAAATACAGTGAATATTTCTAGATTAAAATTCTGTTTTGAAAATATTCTAATATCGACAGACATGAACAAGTGTGTCCTATCAGAAATATGAAAATAGTTCCACTGTTGGACTACCAAATGATGACATGTTTGTTGTATTTTACAAGGCAGATGTCATTGTATGTATGCGTGTTTGCATACATGTGTCAACACAGTATTTTTATGTGCTTTTACCACAGCTGCTAACTATGTTGTACAAATGTGGACTTAGCAGATTAAGAATTGTTCAACATACAATATAGCATATCTGTGGAAGAAAAGGAGGATTTAATCTGGAATTTCTGTTAGAAAGCAAACTCAACACAGAACTTCTAACATCTAAGTTCCAAAAAATGAATTCTTAGACAGATATCCGAGGCATTTTTTTTCATGCGTTATTGAGTCGGGATTGATGTATAGTACCATGATATATTGTATTTGCCCGATTTATTGCCACTCCTTCTATGATATAAGCAAAACAAGTTAATTAAAATATCGCCAACTTTTCAGTATGTGTTCAGCTATACTTGAATTCCTAGGATCGAGTTAATTTTGTCATAGCCTATAGTGGTTAATGGTTAATTGCAAGCACGAAGCCTAGGATCATTTGAGCTCTAAGTAAATATGAACTGATTTTTATACTGGGAAATGGCGATCTGCCCCTGCTTCAAGAATACTGATCTCTTCTTTTATTGTGAATTTCGCTTTTTAAATTCTTGGAATGGTGTGAGCTATATCGGTAATATTAGTAATACTATTTCTAACGCTTTCAGTTGTACTATTGATACTTGGATTTCGTGGGTGAAAAAAACAACAACAAAGAAACTTGTTGAGGTGCATGTAGAATGTGTCAATATGTTGACTTCAGAGTACTGACGGAACACGTGGATTTTATATCTATTTAAAGAAACACCAGGTGATAATACCTGATTAGTTTTCAGTTACTTACGGTAATTGTGTTACAAGAAACAGAATATAAGATACTTCTTATAGCCTTTCTGTAGTAACATATTTCAATGATATATGAAAAATACGTTTTACTAAAGAATATAATGCCATTATATTATTTCATGGAAATTAAGTCTTGCGAATAATAAGTGAATTAAAACTGGATGTAATTGTTTCCAATGTGTACATATGTGAGTGATAATAAAACAGGCTGAAAATGAGTGCAGACTCTTTTGAAATTGCAAAATAGTTTAAGTTTTTTAGGACATGTGGCGTTTCTCAATAATATACAATTTTTTGTGACATTTCAGGTACAATGCACTTGGATTCTGTGTTGTTCCTATACATTAAAAAAAACAAAACAAAAAAAACAAAACCTTGGGATTATATAATCATTAAGTCTGTTTTAAAGTTAGGATGTTTTAATAGTTCCTTATTATTGCAAGTAAAAATTTAATGTCAACTCTTTTGTATTACAGAAGGTTGTTTATTACATACCCATCAATAATCCGTGTTCGAATGCTGTCACAGCTAGATCACGGAGTGTGATCCGACTGGATGATCATGTCTCTGAAACTGATGATGTCACAATATATTAACAGACTTTTTTTGTGGAAAATGATCGACTGACGTGTCACAAACAAAACTGTATACACAAAAAATAATTTCCCTGAATGTTTGTCTCTTTGATAATTTGGAATACATTCATAAATATCATATAAATGTGTGTTTAAAAATTCATAAGGGGGTATTTGATAAATTTATCATTACTCTACAGCAACTTGATCCAAAGAGTTGGATTACATCTCATTGACAGGCGTGGATCATCAGATCTGAAACGGTCAACTCATGTTATCAGACCGATCAAGTTAACATATAGTAATAATATGTATATATATACATATGAATGTGCACATTATGATGTCATTATAGCCAATTTTAAATCTTTGGATCAATCAGAGATTAAACTTGCATTACTAATTAACTTGCATTAAACAGGCCAATACCATACAATTTAACCCTATTTTGTAAATTATGGAAGAACTCTGGGTATCAAGGAAACAAAAAAAAGTTTTAGAAATAAATGGCAGAAATTCGTATACAACCTTAAATGCCAGTAATAAGAACATTGGAAGTTTAAAGAAGAGGCATCAATATTTGTTTATTGTTACAGTACATGTATGTGATTAAATGCTAAGTACTTATACATGTAATTGTGCATATAATTTTCACTGCAGATGCTGATAAGTTGGGTGAGGGTGCTAGACATGCATGGCTATCATTTACATCATACTGTCAAACTCTCTCATCCTTTAAATATTGAATTTTATTTTTTATCAATTTAGGTAGATTGTTTGAATAAAATAAAGTAACCTTGGTTTGAGAGATTTTAAGGCCATCCTTAAAAGATTGTTATTATAATGCAGCATATAATTTTATTATCAAAGAGGTGCAGGAAGATAATTTTTTGTAGTCAGCCAAAATTACGATTGCAGTATGTATTTTATTGGTTAAAGCATTTGTTTCATGACCAAAAAGGTCGTGGATTCTTGTTAGTTCCTAGGTGTCATCAAACCTAATATGTAAAATAAGTAGTGTTGACTGCTTCAACAATTTTATTTTATGCTCCTCCGATGTAGTAGTGAGAGTCTCAGGTCTTTCGGATGAGACCTTAAAAATGGAGGTCCAATATTACAGCAGGCATTGACACACTAAAGAACTCTCACTGCCATAACTCCGAGTGCCATATTTAATAGGTCTGAATTTGTGGCACTTCACCTACAGTCCTGATGTCTCAATAGAGTGAAAAATTCTCAACGTAAGTGACGTAAAACACATGAACAAGAAACTTTAAAAGCGATTTAGTATTATATGTCGGGGATAAATTGGTCACATAAACTACAGGAAATCAACAATCTGTAAGATTAATTAGAACACATCAAAGAAAAATTTATTTGTTGGGTTTATGTATAATATTCCTTAAATGACATTAAACCTATAGTTGTTTTCTTGACTGCTCCATCAACACATTTTTATACACTATCATAATGCAAGTATTTGAAAACTGAGAGATTCAATACTTCAACTCTTCTGAGGGACTTCATTGTAAATGCACTAATAGTGCACACAATATATAGCTCTACTAGATGTACATGCATATAATTATTAAATACCATAGCAATAGTCCATAATGTTTGAAATTTTGTCACGTTAACTTTGATGATTTAATATATGAGTATAATGTAAATTGTAATATTACATTCTTAATGATTTAATATATATGAGTAATGTAAATTGTAATATTACATTCTTAATGATTTAATATATATGAGTAATGTAAATTGTAATATTACATTCTTAATGATTTAATATATATGAGTAATGTAAATTGTAATATTACATTCTTAATGATTTAATATATGAGTAATGTAAATTGTAATATTACATTCTTAATGATTTAATATATATGAGTAATGTAAATTGTAATATTACATTCTTAATGATTTAATATATGAGTAATGTAAATTGTAATATTACATTCTTAATGATTTAATATATATGAGTAATGTAAATTGTAATATTACATTCTTAATGATTTAATATATATGAGTAATGTAAATTGTAATATTACATTCTTAATGATTTAATATATATGAGTAATGTAAATTGTAATATTACATTCTTAATGATTTAATATATATGAGTAATGTAAATTGTAATATTACATTCTTAATGATTTAATATATGAGTAATGTAAATTGTAATATTACATTCTTAATGATTTAATATATATGAGTAATGTAAATTGTAATATTACATTCTTAATGATTTAATATATGAGTAATGTAAATTGTAATATTACATTCTTAATGATTTAATATATATGAGTAATGTAAATTGTAATATTACATTCTTAATGATTTAATATATATGAGTAATGTAAATTGTAATATTACATTCTTAATGATTTAATATATATGAGTAATGTAAATTGTAATATTACATTCTTAATGATTTAATATATATGAGTAATGTAAATTGTAATATTACATTCTTAATGATTTAATATATGAGTAATGTAAATTGTAATATTACATTCTTAATGATTTAATATATATGAGTAATGTAAATTGTAATATTACATTCTTAATGATTTAATATATGAGTAATGTAAATTGTAATATTACATTCTTAATGATTTAATATATATGAGTAATGTAAATTGTAATATTACATTCTTAATGATTTAATATATGAGTAATGTAAATTGTAATATTACATTCTTAATGATTTAATATATGAGTAATGTAAATTGTAATATTACATTCTTAATGATTTAATATATATGAGTAATGTAAATTGTAATATTACATTCTTAATGATTTAATATATATGAGTAATGTAAATTGTAATATTACATTCTTAATGATTTAATATATGAGTAATGTAAATTGTAATATTACATTCTTAATGATTTAATATATATGAGTAATGTAAATTGTAATATTACATTCTTAATGATTTAATATATGAGTAATGTAAATTGTAATATTACATTCTTAATGATTTAATATATATGAGTAATGTAAATTGTAATATTACATTCTTAATGATTTAATATATATGAGTAATGTAAATTGTAATATTACATTCTTAATGATTTAATATATATGAGTAATGTAAATTGTAATATTACATTCTTAATGATTTAATATATATGAGTAATGTAAATTGTAATATTACATTCTTAATGATTTAATATATGAGTAATGTAAATTGTAATATTACATTCTTAATGATTTAATATATATGAGTAATGTAAATTGTAATATTACATTCTTAATGATTTAATATATGAGTAATGTAAATTGTAATATTACATTCTTAATGATTTAATATATATGAGTAATGTAAATTGTAATATTACATTCTTAATGATTTAATATATGAGTAATGTAAATTGTAATATTACATTCTTAATGATTTAATATATGAGTAATGTAAATTGTAATATTACATTCTTAATGATTTAATATATATGAGTAATGTAAATTGTAATATTACATTCTTAATGATTTAATATATGAGTATAATGTAAATTGTAATATTACATTCTTAATGATTTAATATATGAGTAATGTAAATTGTAATATTACATTCTTAATGATTTAATATATGAGTAATGTAAATTGTAATATTACATTCTTAATGATTTAATATATGAGTATAATGTAAATTGTAATATTACATTCTTAATGATTTAATATATATGAGTAATGTAAATTGTAATATTACATTCTTAATGATTTAATATATGAGTAATGTAAATTGTAATATTACATTCTTAATGATTTAATATATGAGTAATGTAAATTGTAATATTACATTCTTAATGATTTAATATATGAGTAATGTAAATTGTAATATTACATTCTTAATGATTTAATATATGAGTAATGTAAATTGTAATATTACATTCTTAATGATTTAATATATATGAGTAATGTAAATTGTAATATTACATTCTTAATGATTTAATATATATGAGTAATGTAAATTGTAATATTACATTCTTAATGATTTAATATATGAGTATAATGTAAATTGTAATATGTATTATATTCTTGCATAAAAGACAGCTTAGATTCCTGTCAGAACTCTTTTTTTAATGATCAGTTTTATTTATCAAGAAAGTTAAGGATACATGGTTTTGATTTTGAATTTTGTTTTTTGAGTTCTTACATGAACATATATTACTACCTCTATTATAATTTATCACCCTTTCTGGTCTGAGATAAATGATCAATCTATTTTAATTAGTATATTATATAGATGAAATGTTAATACGTAGAACTTTGAAGCACTGCAAGCATTAAGAATTTTATGAAAAATTGCAAAACCTGAAGCAGATAAAAGTTTGTACAGCATTAATAATCACTACAATAGGAGAGATACTGGTTTCATTGTTTATATTACATCTAAAGTTGACTCTCAGCCCTCTGATTGCAGTATTTATGTTTCTATATATATGGAGACTGGAATTCCAGCTGGTTATTTGTCTAAAGTGAAGTATATTGATTTTCAATACTTTTCAAGGTCTTCTAAATGCACTCAGAATAAAAACAACTCATCTTGCACAACCAGACAAGCTATACTCTTAAATGGACCTCTTGCATTCTGAATTATTTTAATATTATTTTTTTCTGTGTCTCAAAATGGATTTTCTTTCTTTTGTATCTAAATGATCATCTCCCTCTTTTTGTGGTCTTTTCCTTTGGATAAAAAGTGCATTAATGATGGGCTGGGCATCAATGATTAAAATTACTTTCGACTCAATCAGGGGAGATAAGTGAGGCTGAGTTTTTTTTTTTTTTTTTATAAAATTGCAATTGTACAACATTTCTCTTTGATTTAAACAATATCTGGGTATTTTGGAAGGTTGGACTGTATAAATTTGGCTTTGATATTTAAAAAAAAAATTCTTTGGAATTTTTATGCATATTGTGGTGGAGAGGATGAGTCGTAGTTATGAAATATTTTGATTGATTGAAGGAGAGATGTTTTTGTGGGGATTTAAGTTTCTAGACATAAAGGGGGAAAAAATCGGTGGACGAGTCAAAAAGTGTGTCAGCGTGCAAATAGAAAAAAAACATCTCATGCTTCCCAATGCAAAACAAGCGTGAATTGATTTTTTCTGTTGTGCTTAGCTACTCGACTGAATTTATTTCTGTTAGGTGACCTTAACCCAAACCATTTCACAAAGGATCTGGCATTTAAATTTAGATAATGCAAAGATAATATTTCATCAGAACATGGGAGTTGTTTACAATGAGCAGGGCTTATAGATCACACAAAAATATGGCTGTTTTTTTTTTCATTCATAAGGGTGCAACATTCCAGTTGAAATTTATATTTTTGAGAAAAAGGGATATATTATATGAAGGTAACATGTACATGAAATTAACACACCAAATTATCATTAATGAAAACTGTTGGTGTGTGTGCAAATTAAAAATTTTGCTTTTTTTTTTTGATAAGAAAAAATCAAACTTATATGCAGTACTGCAGAATTTAAACACATGATCTAGAGATTCATTGGAAGCCTATAAACTCCTGAAACCAGTGAGGTCACCAGATAAAAGGAATAAAGAGGAATAAAGATGGACATGCAATGAATATATTTCTGATTTTATTTTTTCATTTGTAGCGTACTAATCTGGGATAGTTTGTTAATCCTTCTAATATTTGACTTGGATTTCTCGAAAAAATCATGAGCTTAAGTTTGAGTTTTCTTTAATTTGAGCAGTCAAAATTTGAGTAAAATCTCTGACTTAATTGTCTGGTCTCTCATGTGATAGGTTAGTTGCGATTTAAATATTGATCCTGATCGAGGAAGAATCCGATTTAAATAAACGGGGGTAAAATGCTGATTTTGCATCCTAATTTATTTTAGATTTGAGAACTTCAATTTGATGTTAAAACGAGATTATGTGCAATGTCGGAAATCTTTTAACAGTCCAAATCAAGAGGCTTCTAAAAAAAAATTCTATATAAATAAAATGAACATTAAAATGCTAGTTACATGTATTTGTTTCCATAAACATATCAAACTGGATGGCCTGGTGGTTTGCACTGGGTACTTAAAATGATTCAAACCCAATAGGAATCAGTAGCATTCTTTATCATGATTAACTCCTGTTCCAGTAGGAATCAGGAACAGTAACTCCTGTTCCAGTAGGAATCGGGAACAGTAACTCCTGTTCCAGTAGGAATCAGTAACAGTAACGCTTGTTCCAGTAGGAATCAGTAACAGTAACTCCTGTATCAGTAGGAATCAGTAACAGTAACTCCTGTATCAGTAGGAATCAGTAACAGTAACTCCTGTATCAGTAGGAATCAGTAACAGTAACGCTTGTTCCAGTAGGAATCAGTAACAGTAACTCCTGTTCCAGTAGGAATCAGTAACAGTAACTCCTGTTCCAGTAGGAATCGGGAACAGTAACTCCTGTATCAGTAGGAATCAGTAACAGTAACGCTTGTTCCAGTAGGAATCAGTAACAGTAACTCCAGTTCCAGTAGGAATCAGTAACAGTAACTCCTGTATCAGTAGGAATCAGTAACAGTAACTCCTGTATCAGTAGGAATCAGTAACAGTAACACTTGTTCCAGTAGGAATCAGTAACAGTAACTCCTGTTCCAGTAGGAATCGGGAACAGTAACTCCTGTTTCAGTAGGAATCAGTAACAGTAACGCTTGTTCCAGTAGGAATCAGTAACAGTAACTCCAGTTCCAGTAGGAATCAGTAACAGTAACTCCTGTATCAGTAGGAATCAGTAACAGTAACTCCCGTTCCAGTAGGAATCAGTAACAGTAACTCCTGTTCCAGTAGGAATCAGTAACAGTAACTCCTGTATCAGTAGGAATCAGTAACAGTAACTCCCGTTCCAGTAGGAATCAGTAACAGTAACTCCTGTATCAGTAGGAATCAGTAACATTAACTCTTGTTCCAGTAGGAATCAGTAATAGTAATTAACTCCTGTTCCAGTAGGAATCGGTTACGGTAGCGCATGTTCCAGTAATCAGTAACTTTCTTTATATTGATTAATTCCTGTTACTCCTTAGCTGTAATGGCATCAATCATTCTGTGAATTAAGGTTGATGGTAAAAAGTATCCCCCCCCCCCTAATAAATTTCGGTTTTTTTATACAAATTATGTATAATTTAAACTTTTTAAAATTGGGTGAAAATTTAATGTAAAATGAGTAAACCATTGGTTTCTTGTTAAATTGATGAACGAGAGGTCATTGTAGCAGGGTATCTGATGAACGACACCCAGGGATTGGAATCTTTAACCACAAATATTTTGGGTGTTCACGGGTTGTATCTGTTTGAGGAGTGGTTATGTAAACAAAGGCTATTTGGATGTAAATTTAAGAGACTTTATGTTAATAGGACGTAATAATTTGCAGCTAAAATACCAGTTATAGATCTTAGAAACAAAAAAACCAACCCAAAACCCATAAAAATTTTGATTGACAGTGATCAATTCTGTAAAATTTTAAATTGAACATATATGTATATAATATTCTGAATTGAATATAAGAAGTCATCAACTCATCATGTAATTCACTTTACATCAGATAATTTTGCATGTTGGAAAAATTGGTTTTCTTGGTTGATGATGAAAATTCACCTACACTAAAAGCACAAAAGTTTTTGTTTAATCATAATATCTATAAATCACAATTGCACCAAAGTTTGGGAAGAATTTAGCATGAACAATTAAAACTACTTTTTAAAAAGATTAATAATCCTGACGCCATTGTGAATTACATACCTCATGGCATCTGTACAATATTTCATGTGAATTACATATCCCATGATGTACAATATTTCATGTGAATTACATACCCCATGATGTACAATATTTCATGTGAATTACATACCCCATGGTGTACAATATTTCATGTGAATTACATACCCCATGATGTACAGTATTTCATGTGAATTACATACCTCATGATGTACAATATTTCATGTGAATTACATACCCCATGGTGTACAATATTTCATGTGAATTACATACCTCATGATGTACAATATTTCATGTGAATTACATACCTCATAATGTACAATATTTCATGCGAATTACATACCGGCCATGATGTACAATATTTCATGTAAATTACATACCCCATGATGTACAATATTTCATGTGAATTACATACCTCATGATAAACAGTATTTCATGTGAATTACATACCCCATGATGTACAATATTTCATGAATAATAAAGTAGATTGGTAGAAGCATTGAAAACAATTCAAATGAAAAATTACAGAAAATTGTGGTAAAATTGTTTGTAAATAATGAAAGAATATACCATGCAATGTATCAACTAAAACCACAGAACATTTACCAAAGGTGTTAGTAATTTTTAATGAATAAATTTGCTGTTTCAGGTGGTACACTATGTGCAGACACATAGAGAATGGCATGAAATCATGCAACAGAAAGGTGTATCATTTTTATTATAAACTTTAACAATTAAAATTAAGAATGCTAAATAATGTAATTTGAAGAATTTGTTTTGTATATATTACAATATCTTTAAACTCAAGAATAGACAAAGAAACTATTTCACAAATTCATGAAAAACATGGAAAAACATAATTAAGTGTAACTCAATATGAATGTTTTTTTTTCTCATTTTTATAAAGATACATTAAGAATTTTGTTGGAACTTAAGTTGTCAAATAGCCTTCCTGTCTTATTGAGGAACACTTGTATAATGCTTTTTTAAATCTGGTTTAATGAAATACCCTCAAAGTCTAGGGTAGCTGCTTACAAATGGACTGTTTCTCTAAACAAACCCAGCGTAATCAGGCATGATGACTTATTCCATGCAGCTTTAAATTAGGAAGATCAATAAGAATGACTTTGTGTTTTGAATGTGAAAAATATGTTTTCAAGGTCATAGTACAAGACCACACTGTGTATTAAATATCAGTCAGTGTGAATTTTTTTAACAGAGATTTTAAAACAATGCACGGAGATTACTTTGTTTGATATTTAAAAAAAAACATTAACCCAAAACACGGGATTTTTTGTTTCAATTTTTTGTACTGAGAAAATTCAGCAGATTTGAGATTGATTTTTATAAAACTCTTAAATAAAACTCATTTGATTTCTTATAAAGTAATATTGAATTACCGCCCAGTTTGAACTGGCTATACCTCAGTTGAGAAATAAAACAATGTTATGATAGAGTAATTACATTTCTGGCCCTGAACATTTCTGATATATTAAGACAAAGTTGCACTATAAACAATTTATACATTGATACTTATTGTTTAAGTGTGTAGACAAGATACTATTAGAAATGATGATTGCCATGTATGTAAAATTTACATACTGGATCTAAAACATGGGATGAAACTTAAGTTTTGACACATATTGATTAATTCAAGTATTGTTTGGGATGAATAATTTCTTCCTCCTTTGTCTGGATATTAGGTTTGTAAATAATTACAAAACTAGAAATTCACCATTCATTCAGTTCAAATGGCAAAGAACAAGTAGTGAGAGGATCAATATTTTGAAAAACTACCAGATGTGAAACATATGTATTTGTAAATCTCTGAGAAAAAAAAGTCTTCTGAGGCAAATTGTGAAAATAAATAGTGATTGAATAGATTGCTGGATAATGCGAAGAACAATGAGAACTGCACGTAGAATCGGCAGCCATTACAATGTGACCGCCCACACATGCTCAGTAGTGGTGTATCTTCCACCAGTCTTTAGCACTGTTCTGTCAGGGCACAGCGGCATTTTCAGTATTAATTGATACAACTTCTCTAAATCAATAGTCTTTGTTGCCCCTAGACAAAAGCGAAAGTGGAAATCCTACCAGAGAAGCTCCATTAAGTCAGATCATCCATTGTATTAAGATTTTGTAGAAAAGTGAAAGTAATCAATGATTTAAATATCAGGTTCCAAGATTTGTTTGCATTTATTAACAGATATATTTAAGAAATAAATTTCATTTTTGAAAATACATGAGTGCCTGCACTGTGTTACTTTGAACCAGCATGCTTCATTAAGAGTGTTAGCTTTCATGAAAAGTGTTGCTGTTCATACCCTCATGTATTTTCAAAAATGAAATTTATTTTTTATATTCACATTTTACTTTCGTTTCTGAATCTTTCCAAATGTTAAAATAATTGGACTGCATTCCTCAGGTTTCATACGCATATTATTCACATTCATGAGGAAATGGCTATCATTTCAATTGGTATAATATATTATAAATATATATCTGTGTGTACACTTAATGTCTAGCTCTTTATATCCATTAATCATAAATCTTTGCCCATATCAGGCATTTTCAAGCATGGTCTCTATTGGTTTACACAGTCCCTTTTCATGTGGACCCATGCAATAACCATAGTAAGTGACATTGATCTCTGACCCTGCAGTATAGAGGGAGGTTTGTATTGGTGCTGAAAGCATGAAGACCAGGGCAGTATAACCTTGACATGATTTTTGAATCTGGGTTTTCATATATCACTGAAAGAGATTTTTGCAGGTGTTTAGTCGTTAGTGGAGTCCAATTAATAAAATGCTGAAGGAAATTGTAAATTGATTTAGTATACAGCTGCAGGTATTTAGTGTAACTAACAGGATAAACCAGTATTAGTAACATCTTTAGGAACAGATCGGGTGTTTTAGATGTTACACAAATATCAAACCAAATGTACAGATCGAGACATGTAATGAATTATACAGTACCTGGCCATATTAGTGAGTCATTTCATTTTTTCACTATATATTTCATTGAAAAGTGCATTTTGAAACAACTTATTGCTGCGTTAAATGTAGGTTATTTGTATATAGATATAATATAGAAAAATACAGAATTGTTTGTAGTTTCTTCACATGATTTCAAAATAATTCTATCCTTGGGTGCTGCCGTGAAATCACATGCCAAATGCAAAATTGAAATTTACGGCACAAATTTGTAAAGAAATTATAGTACTTTGAAGTTAAAAAATTTCCTTGATGATTTCATAAATATTCTCATGAATGATCATGATATCACAGTTTCCTTAGCATCATTGGAAACGAAAATTTGAACAATATATTGCATAATAATTAAGTGAAAAAATTATAACCTAACACAATAAGTTTTATAGAAATTATTTTTTCAATGAAATATATAGTGAAAATATCAAACAATGACTCACTTATGGCCAGGTAGTGTACATGCATTTAGAAAGTTGCTCCCATCACTGTGGGTGTTGTTATATACTTCGATCAAATGGAGGGTGTTGACTTGAGCGATTGGTCGAGGGTGTTTGAGTGATTGGTTTGTTTTGTTAAATGTTTTGGGGAGGGGGATATATCGGAAATAACAGATCTTCGTCCCACTTTGTGTTTTGTTAAATGTTTTGGGGAGGGGGATATATCGGAAATAATGGATCTTCGTCCCTCTTTGTGTTTTGTTAAATGTTTTGGGGAGGGGGATATATCGGAAATAACAGATCTTCGTCCCTCTTTGTGTTTTGTTAAATGTTTTGGGGAGGGGGATATATTGGAATTATACGGATCTTCGTCCCACTTTGTGTTTTGTTAAATGTTTTGGGGAGGGGGATATATTGGAATTAACGAATCTTCGTCCCTCTTTGTGTTTTGTTAAATGTTTTGGGGAGGGGGATATATATCAGAATTAACAGATCTTCGTCCCACTTTGTGTTTTGTTAAATGTTTTGGGGAGGGGGATATATCAGAATTAACAGATTTTCATCCCACTTTGTGTCACAACAAGATGTAGTTAATAGTGTCAATGTCCTAGAACCAAGGTCAGTTTGTTTAGCTATAGGTCAAGGACAAGAAGCAGGTTGAATGTGCTCTTCAGAGGGTATGATAGTCCTAAAACAGCTCCTGAGTATATGTTATGAGGTCATTGGATGGTCTGCACGCTCCATTGAGCAGAAAACTGTCTGCGGTATTAGTACATAAACATGCTTTGAATCCCAAGCAAATTTTGAATGATAATTCCACTCTCTTTCTGTATAAGGATCGATGTTGTACTGTTAAATCTAATCCTCAGATCCATCTCCATGTTTTTTATGAATTGAAGTTCCACTTAACCTGTTGCACTTTTAGGGGTCATTAAACTTTGAAAAATACATCGATATAGAAAAGATTAAATGAGAATCAGTACAAACATCAAATCATTAAAGGACAATTAGATTTATCTTGATGAGATGCAGAGACATTCACAAGCTTTTTTGTCAATGTCTACATTAACATTTTTTTGTGCAAGGTAAAAGGAGAAATTAAATCTTGATAATGCATTCATAACATTTCGAGTTCACATCTATTCTGCTTGAGAATGCAAGGCAAGTTCTTGCACCCCTCACATTTACATGCTAACTTGTCCATGAACAATGAATAAAATTCCATGCACAGTTTAAGTATAGTATATATGTACTCAGTCACCAGAAGTGTATTTTGGTGAATGGAATGGATCTGAGGTAATGTGGGGTTACAATCTGATTAACTGCAATGCGATCACACAAGGAACCCAAAACCAAGTGAATAAACATATTTTTAGTTTGTTGTTGAAAATTTAAAGCAATCAATATTCATGTGTTTTGGTGCAAGATGTATGTGTTTTTCAAGGTGACATTCATTCTTGTATGTTCTATGTCAAGTTGTCCTTGGTGGTATTACTATGAACACACAGTTCATGACTATAGATATATATGATAATTTCCAACACTATATATACTTACAGTTTTTCAAAAAAGCTAATTTTTTAAGGGGGAGATTTCAATTTGTAAATGATTGTATCATACTATGTTTGTGTCAAAGAATTTTTTAAACACATCCAGACATCAAGTGTTTTTGTTGAAACATTTTATTAAAGTACTTGTATGTACACTAAACATTAATTTTCATTGAAGACTGCATGCATTCTCCTTGTTTTTCCATCTGTCGGAGAGTTCACTGCTCTGTATTACAATAAATTATTCAATTAGAATAAAGTCCACTTAGTACAGTGTTCCTAGGAGGATTTTTGAATTTATTTATTTTATTGACTGCCAAAGTTGGGCATCGATGTCATTTTTCTTTGTAACGATGAACAAAGATATGAGACTACGTCTCTTTGCTGCCCCGCATTGTCTACAATATAGGGCAACTATTTTCATTTGATATAGTTATTGTGTGGAAGCTGAGACACTAAAAGTGTCAATTTTATGGGTATAGAAAGACTTAGCTATATATGCTAAAAGTAGACTACCCTAGACCTTGTTTATATGCAGTGTGTTAGTGAGCACATTCACCAATACAAGTATATATTTATATTACAAATCGCATTTTCCCATGAACCAACCAATTTCAGCATGCGACACAATCTGTTCATATTGACTATGAACGGATTATGAACTAGTTTAAAGCACGCGACTGAGAGAGCGTAATGATTTGAAAAAATATAACATGTGTTACAAAGATCTCGCAAGTCACACCTCGGATTAAGATTGTGAACTTACATGGATTATCATACCAATCTTGCGGTCTCCTACCTCCAAAATACGATGCACTGTGTAATGTTGATAAAAGGCAGGGTGAGACAAAGTGTGACGTCATGTCTATGCATGTGTTGATGTATGTCACAATAACTACTGTGACAGAGGCTAGGAGTTCGTTTTATGTAACAAAATAGAAGCAATGTAAAGAAACGGTGTTTTAGTAAATGAATATAAATATAAGAAATGAACAGCACTTTAGAGCTGTTCATGGTCGATATAAACGGATTTGAATTTGAGGCAAATTCTCTGTGAATCGCTAGCGTGATTTACAGAATTTGCCTCAAATCCAAATCCGTTCATATGGACCATGAGCAGCTCTAAAGTACTGCATGTTCATTTCTTAAATATTCAGTTTGCTGCATTTTCAACATGCAATCATATCTGCTAATAATCTCTCACAAGAATTAGTTTCAAAATTATTTCCTCTCTTATATGAATTGGGTGGATTAATTGATGTATTTCGAATTATGAGTTTAGAAATTGACACAATTCCTGTCATACTAACATGTAAATACGGAACTTTTGGGATGTGCCGGAACG
This sequence comes from Ostrea edulis, assembly GCF_947568905.1. Taxonomy (NCBI): domain Eukaryota; kingdom Metazoa; phylum Mollusca; class Bivalvia; order Ostreida; family Ostreidae; genus Ostrea; species Ostrea edulis. The sequence continues at coordinate 33,746,306 of NC_079168.1, forward strand.
ACCAATTACATTTGACTTTTATACACCACAGTCACGTGATAATAACCAATTGTAGGGCAAAGTTGACATCTATACAAATGGTGTTTCGCTAGCCGACGGTCCGTAAAGAGCTATGCACAGTCCTACGATGAAGATCCAAGTCACTACTGGTGCTTAGTACCTAGTTGTAAATTAGATGGAAGGGAAAATGTGCAATTTAGACGCGTATCATTGGATGCAAGGCATGAAGTTTTACCGATATCCTAAGGATATTCCCTAGATTTATCTCCCTCGCCAAACCACATAATTCAATCAAACGCATTTTCCTATAAAAATGGTTGCAGTGATTCCTTTCTTTCAAAGATCGCATTTAAATGCAGGAATTTGATAGCAATTGAAATATTCCATGCTTGTTTATTTACTGTTATTGTAATCCGGAAGTGACATGCCCTACAAATTACGTTCAACGCGCGATAAAAGTCAAAGTGGATCCATATCTCGAAAGTCCCGTATTAGGAAATGCCCACCAAAATTATGGAGTAGAGTGTGCATGTAGACCGCGATATGAAATTATCATATGCCTGCCAATATGATGTAAAGCAGAATTACATGTAGACTGTGATCTGAAATGATAGAAAATGTACGTAATCAGTACAAACATGTTATGTTATGTTGCTTTTACCTGTCCCTCTCGTGACTTAGTAAAGGGTTAAAGTGCTCCAATCTTAAATTTGTTGTTTCCACGTCAGGTATTTTTATGATAGTTTCTTCTTTTATCATGTTTTTGTTTAAAAGACTAATCTATCAATTGATACGAGACATTTATCCTTGGCCCCCATGAAAATTCGGGTTTTCCTGCACTGACAACTTCTGACATGTGCGTCGCATGAATTTGACACAGTGTAAAGTTGTGCACTCCACAACTGTTGTTGGTATAGGAGCTAGGGTTTCCTGACAGTTGAAAAATGCTGATTTAATGACAAGTAATACTTTATAATGGAATTGATGCTAAAACAATGATCAAATTGAAAATAAGTTATTCCAAATTTATAGCAAAAACTTTCATTGATGCGCTGAGTAACTCATCCCATAATCATCATCTGAAAATTATTCCGAGTCTATGATAATGTGTTATACTGGTATCTTAATTTCATCTTTAAGAAATGGGCTTCTATTGGCTGATAAATATAGACAATGGCTCTTCAGTGCGAAAGCAATTCAAAGTTTTTGATCATGATTGAAAACTTCCTCCTTTGAATATTCAGTGCCATCGCGTCCATCTACTGTATCGTAACATGATAAATATAGTGAAGTTCATGCACTGCTCTGGTGTAATAGATTCATATCAACATGCAAAATAGTGTACTTCATACAATGTTTTACCAGGTTCTGCACATGAACATCAGTGAAATATAGTATGTTGCTATAGTTAGCTGGATAAATATCCTTATGTAACCTTGAATAGAAGAAGTTTTCATTCAGATTGCATTATGCAGGTCTTTATTTCTTTTGCAGGTATGATATGCGAAGATGTTGATATTCGTAATGACGTGAATGGATTTGCTGAGTTAGAAAACTGTACTGTGATCGAGGGAAACCTGAAAATTCTTCTTATTGAAGGGGCTTCACACCAACAGTATGAAAATCTCTACTTCCCTGACCTGGTGGAGATTACAGAATTCTTTCTCTTGTATCGCGTCTATGGATTAAAGAGTTTGAGAAATATATTTCCCAACTTGTCCATCATTCGTGGACACAAGCTTTTCTTCAACTTTGCTTTGGTGGTGTTTGAGTTGATGGACTTGGAGGAGCTGGGTTTGATTGGCTTGACTACCATAGAACGAGGTGCAGTTAGGTTTGAAAAGAACCCTATGCTATGTTACATTGATACCATCGATTGGACCAAAATCGCTGTAGGTGTTCAGGGAATGGGTGAACATTATTTCAAAAGGAACAGAATTGCTAAGGAGTGTGTAGACGTGTGTCCAAGTGGATGTGCCAGTACTCCGATAATCGCAGCCTCCGGGGAGGTCGGCAAGGATCAGAAGAGATGCTGGACCAGATCACACTGCCAAAAGATGCTCAGTAAGTAGACATTTTTATTTTGGGGGCTGAGAAATATGGTTTATACCCATTACATGTACAAGAAACTATGTTATTCCATACCCATTACATGTACAAGAAACTATGTTATTCCATACCCATTACATGTACAAGAAACTATGTTATTCCATACCCATTACATATACAACAAACTATGCTATTCCATACCCATTACATGTACAACAAACTATGCTATTCCATACCCATTACATGTACAACAAACTATGCTATTCCATATCCATTACATGTACAACAAACTATGTTAATCCAGCTGGGTTTTTCCGTGGGTAAATGTTTTTCCTTTACCAGTGGTACAAATCTTTCTTGTGTGAAGAAAACTGGGACCCCTGCCATTAATGAATTTCAATGTGTGAATGATTAATGCATTTGCCATTTATCAAGTGACTTATAATGACTTCATTTTCAAAGATTGGGACATGCATGTATATTCTTTTTGGCCTGTAATGTCAGTTGACCTTTTAGCAACTTGTATTTAGTGACCTGGAAGGTCAAGGTGAAATCTTTGTGCCAGCTAGGTCAACAGGAAAGGTTAAATTTGTCATTATAGAATTAACAGCTACAGTTGGGGGACACATTCTTTTACAAACATACCTTCTAAATTACACTGGTTACCTTGGAATTCCAAACATTCATCTGTTTGTCCAAATGGGCTGTTGAATGACTTTTTCTCATCGCTTTGGTTTTAAGTATTTGAAAATTATCACGCAGCATATATTTTCTTTTTGTTAACAGAGTGCATGTATCTTTCTGTTTCTTAACAAAATACATATACATTCTGTTTCATAACAAAATACATGTACTTTCTGTTTCTTAACAAATTATATGTACTTTCTGTTTGTAAACATGTTGGTTTGTTAAGAGAGTATCAAACATTAGCACTCATACATATATATACTGCTTAGCAGATTATATGAGGGAGACTGGGAGATATTCATGAAATGAGAGGTCTATGTGGTGTTTAAGTCAGTTCTATCCAGTACGTACGTTGCATGGTTTTTTCTAGAGATATCATAGATTAGAAATGACTGGAATTTTAACTGTGTCTACAACTGTTTTTGTTTTAAATACCTCCCTACTAACAGTTAATTGAGAAAATTCTAAATCTTATATTTCATGACTGAATTAGGAAGAGTAAATATATGTACTTTTTTGTGATTTGCCACATCATTGAAGACAATTAAGATTGTAAACTCCTCACTAATCTACATCTAAAAGAGGTAATATATATACATGACTGGTACGTGATTTCATTCAACCCTTAGTAATGCACAAAAGGTGACAAATTGACATTTCTGATTTTGTGGGAATATTTGTGTTCGATAAAGCTCTATCACTAGATATATATGTGTTCTACTACAGTACACAACTATTCATAATTTATGCACTTGATCTACATAGTAATCAAATACTCTTTGTTTTAGAATTTGTAAAGCAGAAATGTTGTTAGGACTTACTATACTGATACAATTCCAAAGCAAGCCATGCAGTCACTTACAATCAGAAATGTTGTTAGGACTTAATATACTGATACAATTCCAAAGCAAGCCATGCATGCAGTCACCTACAATCAGAAATGTTGTTAGGAATTCATACACTATACTGATACAATTCCAAAGCAAGCCATGCAGTCACCTACTACTATCTACAGTAGTTGAGCTGGAACCTTTGAATCATCCTTTATTTGTGGCATTTTGAATGAATATACAGTGAAACTTCTCCAAACCGGCCCCTCAGAAAACCGGTTCTCCCTGAATATCGGCCGATTTTCAGTTTAAAATTAGGTGATTTCAGCGAGAATATTTCATGTAATTCATAATTACCTGTAGGTACAAGCGAACTAATTTAATTTCCACCGATAATTGATCATAGATCAAAGTGAACAGTACCTACTTTGTGAATATTGAGATAAAACGTCTATAATTGCTAAGTTCTCGGTATACCGGCCATCCCTCTAAACCGGCCATTTTTTCCGGTCCGAGAGCCGGCCGGTTTAGAGAAGTTTCACTGTATATAGATTAAATTCAGTTCTTCTCCAGAAGGCTGAAATGGTTTTCTGGCTTCTGAGTGTTGTTACAGTCCTGAAATTCTAGCTGTTACACAGTGTACACTATTATTATTGTTGTTACATTCATGAAATTTATGATGAAGTGAGGTACATTTGAATAAATTCATGTGTATATGTAAACTGAAGGAAATTGTCTCCATGCATTCTCAGTGCCTGGCTTAATTGAATACATGAATGAAGTTAATCTCCAATTACCATACAAAATGACAAATTGTAAGTAGCAACTAATTAGATGAATGGGGAAAGAGTATGTGTTTATAGGATGAAATAAGTCCTTGGTATATATACGTTAAATATAGAAAATTTCACATTCATTCCAAAGCACTTTTGCCATACTGCTCTTCCGTGGAATTTGAAAAAAAGCAGTTTGAAAATTTGAAAAACAACTTTTTGCATCCTTGTTTTTCAAATTCCAAAAATTGACTCAGAGCCATAAGGCTAAAGCATTTTGGAATATATGTGAAATCATGAACTGCATTCTCTCTTTCTCCCTTGTTCTCAAACTCGATGGTGCCAAGAAAAAAAATTTGAAATATCCTAGGGTTTGGGATATTGCGGGTCAAATACCTAAAGAAAATGCAGTTTCAACTTCCAACCCATTTCAACATATCCATGGTATTCGAGATATCGATGTTCAAGATACTTAAAATTCAACTGTATGTATACTTCAAGTTATGTATTTGGACTCTTGGCACTTTTTACATACAGAGACATTGTGGTTAAAAAAAAAGACAAAGCGAGGGAGTATAAAAGGGTATTTATCAATCTAAAATTACCTATATTTCTTAAAATGTTAGTCTTTTAGGTCTTTTAAAAGTGGATGGAACCAGCAATGATTTACTGAGATATATATTTTATATTGCCCTGTGAGTAAAGAATATAATTTAATTGAAATGAAACAACAAAATTTGCAAATATTTGATTCGATATACCATTATTTTAAATTTGTAATGTTTGTATTATATTTAACCATTTTATAGATATTGTATTGAATAAAATTTACCGTAGTTTTTCATGTATATAACTGCTTATTGTTTGATGTCATGAAAAAACTGCATGTCTAATAGATTAAGGATGTATGATACACCAGAGAAATTTGATATGGATGAAAAATGGAGGATATTACAACAATATTTTGAAATTGAAAACTTTCAAATTTACTTTATTTAGTCAAAAAATACAGTTTTAGTAGAAAGCAATCTGAAAAAAATTTAAAACCCCTGCTGGACTCGAACCCATGCAGTCAATGTGCTAACCTACTGAGCTACTCAGTTAGACGATGATTTTTGAAATGAAAAGACAAATTACGTACATCTTCACAAGTCAAGGGTTATTGATTCGTTACGTCGCACTAACCCTTGACATCAGTCAGGGTTAGGGTATTGAGTTGGGCTCAGACTGATAAGTTCCACAACAGAGCGGGAACCAACGAGAATGCGGTTCTATTTTTAACAACGCGAATCGGCCAGAAATTAAAATAAAAACGTGTGTATTGATACCTACAGTTATGGCTATTTCAATCGTTTAAGCAATATTGTTTGAAACAAAAAAGGTTTCTAAACTTGATCTTAACTACCAATGAACGTAATTAGTGGTGTAAATATAACAATTCTGCGTGTTTATCAATACAGCAGTATGAGATCGCGTCATTTGTATCCATGTACAGCATAACAAGATGCAGTTATTTCATTGGATGTTTTATTTATAGTGGATTGCGTAATAGTCTAATGAACCCAACTTTTATATAGCGACTGATGTCAAGGATTAGTGCGAGGTTCGAATCAATAACCTTTGGCTTGTGAAGATAAACAAACATTGCTGATATTTATATTTTCATCATCCATGTTTTAAAAGGAAGTCGGCCATTATGATGATGTAGAGTACCTCCTTAAGGTATCGTCGTGTGCGGGTCTAATTTTTTTTCGTATGGGGGTTGGGGGGTTGCAATTGGGTTAAATAGTTTCATAGTAAAGTCTACAACTGAACAGTGAAATCTACATTTAAAAAAAACATTTAACAAAAATAGTAATGTCGGTTAGGGTTGTCAAGGAGACGTGTCCCCACACCAAGTTAGCTAGGATTACAGTAATACATTTATATTACTAATTTTTTTCAGTGTCCTCAGCCAATGAAATTTTGGGTTATAAGTATATATAAATATTACTATTTTCTCTTTGTCTCTCATCTATCTCTCTCTCTCATCTATAAGTTAACAACATTTATTTGAGGAAATACTCACGGTAAGGGTTAGCTGCAATAATGTAGCCCTCTCCGATTTTTTTGTGTGGGAGAGGTCTACAACTCCTTAGGATCTCTATAATGGTGCAAATGCGGGAGTGATTGACCCTCGCAACATTTTCGATCAGTCTAAACATTTGCTGACTTTCTTACGTAAATAAAATGATATTCTATGTTTCTTAGTCAATACATAAATTTACAACCTGCAACTTACGATTTGTGAGGCTCTATTCTACCGTTTTTAAGAATTTCGATACATTCCAATTTCTTGATTCATATTTGTGCGCGATGTTTGATGTACTGAAGTTTCAACTTCCGATTGTCAAGTTATTTGCATATGCAATACAAGGTAGTATTTACATCAATGGATGAGTATGGAGGTTAAAGCTATTTCGTCGGTATTGAAAAGATTTAAATTTAATACCAAGTTAAAAAATGAACAGCAGAGTGTAAATTCTTTCTGCAACCATATGATTTTCCTTTCTTTGTCGGAATGGCTTGAGTAACTACATTTTCGCGCTGATTGTCAATGTTTAGATTTTTCGGTTGATCCACCTACGGGATCTTGCGATAACAAGCATGGCGGAGCAAATGAAGAATTTTGTGTGCTGTTCATGATGTTTAATGAATAATACCTTTATTAGACATGCCTGAACACAAAGTTGGTACTTCTTTTAGTGTATAAACAACATAATACATGGAGCTTATTATCGGTTATTCATTAAATTATTTTGCACCATTGCGGAGATCCTATGGAATTGTTACGCCTTATCCGGAAAACGCCAGAATAAAAAAAAATAGGGTAGTGCTACATAATTAGAGCTAGGTAAGGGTTAAGTTTTTTGCTCCAAATATTGTAAAAATACATACAAAAGTCTATTTCAAAGTTTTGCAGATGTAACATATCATTTATTTACAAATGATGTTGAATTCCTTAGTAAGTGTAACTGCAGGTGCTGAAAGTCTCTCGATCAAGCTGGGCTATTTTTAAGACTGTCATTACAATAAATTCATGAAGATGTGGACTAAGCAGTACTCTGATTTACCTAACAGAACACACGGGTTTCTAAATGAATTTTATAATAGCTTCCAGTGTTTGTAAGGGAATTAGATTTAGTTGGCAGACACCCATATGACCTTACATCTCTAACACCTTCCACATTGTTCTTTAGGGTTAATATTTAATGCAATTTTGATTCTTTCAAATTGGGTTACTTCATTTCTGGTGCATGTATCATCTTTTGTGAACTTTCAAGGTCAATGGACATTGTTCAGCATCTGTCTAAAATGCTTGCTTGTTTTTTTTTTTAATTTCAACAAATAAGTTTTGCATTATCTTTTGGTAGAGAGATTAAAGTGTCTGGAAATGAAGGGTGAGTGCCATTCCAAGGAGAAATGTAAAAAGAAATCAGCCATGCAATGTAGAACTAGTACTGAAGATAGGGCAAAACATTTTTAATATAAGCCATACAATTTAGAACTAGTACTCAAGATAGGGCAAAACATTTAATATAAGCCATACAATGTAGAACTAGTACTCAAGATAAGGCAAAACTTTTAATATAAGCCATACAATGTAGAACTAGTACTCAAGATAGGGCAAAACTTTTAATATAAGCCATACAATGTAGAACTAGTACTCAAGATAGGGCAAAACATTTAATATCAGCCATACAATGTAGAACTAGTACTCAAGAAAGGGCAAAACTTTTAATAATAAAAAAAACCCACAGTTCATATTTTTTTTATTTGAAACTCAATAAGTAATTTCCTTGTTAAAGCAGCATTTCCCAAACTTGTGAGGCTAAGAATTTAATGGACCCCTTCAGAGACTTGTACGGTCATGAGGTGAGGCTAAGAATTTACTGCAGAGACTTGTATGGTCATGAGGTTATTACTGAATGGACCCCAGAGATGGAATCCCTCTGTCCATGGACGAAATTTTGTCCAGAGATTTTCTCATCACAACTGATTGATTTTATTCAAGACTTTTACCTCGTGAACCTGGTATTTACAGATTGATGCAATAAGTTAAAATATGGCTAACTTAAGAAATACTTTTTAAAGGTATCTCTAATTATTAGATAAAATATTTTTAGGACTGACAGACAGTATAGACAATGGAAATGACTTAGTTGAAATAATATAGTAATTATACCCTTTTTCATATTCCACCATAATTCAGTTTCCATTCATTATCTCTGCTATGGATGCACAAATTCATTTGAAATTAGGTATATTAAGATTATGAGAATATCCATGTCAAGTTCTTATTTAGTTTTGGTTGAATAATTTTTGTGGAGTTGTGATACTTTATTAGACTTGAACTAAAACAATTCACAGTTTCCACTCATCTTTATCTCAGTCATAAATGGACATTTTGAATTGAAATTCAGGATATAGATATGTCACGTGTGTTACATGTATTAGGTTATAAGGAGAAGAACCCGTAAGCTAGCTGTATGAACTTGCTTCTGATCCCTTTGTATATATTATATACAATGAAATACCTTCAAATCAAATCAATGTCACAAGAATACACAGTTCAAGTTTTAAGTTAGGTCAGGTAATTTTTGGCAGAGTTATGCCCCTTGGAGAATGAAAAAAGTCAAACTACTCAGTTTTCACTCATTATCTCAGTCACACAAGGCCATATGGGATATAGAGATAATTATATGTATCATGAGAATTGAGTACAGGTTCTCTCAGACAGCTTTTAGCAGAGTTATGGCCCTTGGGAAGAGGAATTTGTGATGCTCCATTGTAACGTTACACATCTAGTTTTATACTGAATTTTTGAAGCTGCATTTTAGAAATCCAGAGATATAAGACTTGAATTATGCACAGAAAAACTAATGTGATGGAAATCAAAGGTTTTTATAAAGGGTAGATTTGTACCTCTCGGCAGGTCTTACCCTAAAAAATTTCCAGAGACTGAGAGTTGACAGATTTACTGCTAAACTAACAGATATATTATCAGATATCTTCAGTGGTGTCCATATGTTTATATTAAGGAGGCATGCTACACCAGAGAAATTTGATGTAAATGAAAAGTGGAGGATACATGTATGTACAACAATATTTTGAAGTTGAAAAGTTTTAAATTTATGTTGTTAAAAGATTCAGTTTTAGTAGAAGATAATCTGGAAAAAAATTAAAACCCCTGCTGTACTCGAACCTGTGACCTACAGTTCAGCAATTGGTATGCTAACCTGAGCTACGCGGCTAGGTAAATTGAAAAGAAAAAGTCAAATATTGCTGATATTGATTTTTTTCCTCCTTGTTTTTAAAGGAAGTCAGCCATTATGATGATGTAGAGTACCCCCTTAAGTGATTAACATGTCTGTGATATTACATGCTGGGCAGTGTATGTGAAAGACATCGGACCATCAGACCTGACTGATGTGCAGTGCCTCGATCAGGTCCGATGCGTAATTTTTTACGCCGAACCGGAATGTCTGATGTTTCAGTGTCCGGTTTTGAGCTCTACTATTTTGACACAGAGTCATTTAAATGTTTGTTATAAGTAAAAATATCACACAAATCCAAATACGTAAATGAATGTGATTAAAACCGCATGGACCGTCTAAAGTATTATACGGGAGGGATCTCTAGTATAGTATTACTAGTATGATAAATAAGATTAAATATATTTCCTTGGTTTTGCATTTTCACGTGTTTCACTTTTTTACATTAAGGTTTTTCGGTCTGACAAAATTTGGTTCGGTCCGGTGTGTTCATTGATTACACAGGACCGAATGTCCTGTGTGGTCCAAAAAACTTTCGCATAGACTGCATGGCTGGGGCACATTGTATGTTGCCATAATCTGCTATGTTGAATTAAATGATGAATTTGATTGGATCATGCAATTGCACATGGAACCAATCAGAGTTCAGATATTTCAACAGCCTACAGGGTTTGTGAGAAATGTGATGGATCATAAACTCTTGACTTGGAGAAAATGTGTCATAGCAAGTAGTGGTGTTCCAATCATCGATTATAATCGAAAATCAGTTGATTGTTAGCAAATTCTAAGCGCTCGATTACAAAAATTTTATTCCAATTAATCGGTTTTTATATTTTGTTTTCTCGACAACTGTAGTTTTTGAAGAATATTCTTGCCGTACTTGACCTCTCTGTTAAACCTAAAAGTTTTGTTTATCGTAATGGCAGGGCACATATGAAAGTGAAAGTATTCACACCCGGGGAATAAAGCATGTTTGCATTGTTGATTAGACATACTTTTGATTCAGACATGTACATGTTTAAACGAAGGACCATCCATCAAAGAGAATCTTGATATGAGCAAAGCAATGTGTTAATTACATAGATAAAACCGCATTCATAGGCCAGTGTTAACTCTGCATGTGCATATGGTGTTTTCAATTGGCGACAATACATATAGATCTGATTTGTTTTTGTTTTTAATAAAATTAATTTCTGTCCTTATTTTTCTTTGCTGAACGTTATAATTATATTTTATGTCGGACCATTGACTGTTAATGACAAGTAACTTTGATATAGGGGGATATAACTGGAGCAAACAATATCTGTTTTGGCGCGTAAAGCCTTCTAAAATTCGTATTGACATTTTTATATATGTCATGCAAGGATATTAAGATAACAAAAGAATAACAAATACACACAGAAATTCATTTACACTATCTCAGCAATATAAACAATGAATATAAATGTAGAAAATATTTATTTACACTTTTTCAGTAGTTAAATGACTTACTCTTAATTATTATAGAATTTCTCTGTGTCCGATTATTGGTAGTTATAGTTACAGTAAACCAATCGTTGATTAGGAAATTCTCACCGATTCCCATCAGTAATACATGTAGCAAGCTTTGGAATAGCCACAGAGCTGTAGCACTAGCTCTCTCAGGGACAGATGAGAGATCATCCAGTCTATTCCAATTTTTATGCCCCCAAGATCGAGGGAGGGGGGGGGGGGGGGGGGGGGGGGCATAGCATATTGTTTTTGTCCTGTCTGTAATTCTGTCATTCTGTCTGAAACTTCAACCTTACTAATTACTTTTGAACAGTATTAAGTGTTAGAACTTTGATATTTCACTTGAGTATTCCTTGTGACAAGACCTTTCCGTGGTTATACCAACATTTTTTACCCTTTGACCTTGGAGTTTGACGTACTTTCTAAAAAAATTAACCTTGCCAATAACTTTTGAACAGTAAGTGCTAGGGCTTTGGTATTTCACATGAGTATTCCTTGTGACAAGACCTTTCCATGGGTATTTAAAAACCTTTTGACCTTGACATTTGACCTACTTTTAAAAAAAATTTGACATTGGTCATAACTTCTAAATGTTAAATATTAGAGCTTTCATATTGCACATGAGCATTTCTTGTGACAAGATCTTTCTACTGGTACCAAGATATTTGTCCTTGTGAAGGTACCTTGGCCATCTTTGGAATTGGCCATTATCGGGGGCATTAAAGTGTTTCACAAACACATCTTGTTCTCTAGTGAACTAGTTCTGTAGCTAGTTTTTGAGATGTCAAATGTATCCATACTGAAGTGAAACCAGTCTTTGTTACACCATGCAGATGTTAATGCTGTGCTTATGAAGAAGGAATATTCTCATAATACACAGAAAAGGCTGTGATGCAAACATTAAATAGAGACAGATTTGGCACTTTTTAGATTTCTAAAATAACATTTGATGACGTATTGCATTGGACAATGAACTACATGTATCAGGTGCAAATGAGATATTTATTTGTAACAACAAGAGAACAAAGGGTATTTTTTTTACAGAACAAAGTTGACTTTTTTTTCTGGCTTGTTCAGTCATGTCCTCCTCAGTATGTGTGGAATTTTCCCCAGCATAGAGTCGTTTTCTCTCAAGGTCGCATGTAAGACTTGTTTTTATTTTCACCAACTTAGGTCACCGTGGCATGTTTTTTTGCAATTTATATGGCTTTAAATAGAACGTCTGAACACCTCTTTCACTATAAGGAGGGGTGCAGACTGTCCGATAACAACTGTTTTAAATAAACATATTCCTCCTAGATAAAGCTCTTAAAGGACACGTGGTGCATTTGTGAAGTTTTGCCAATTCATGGGCGAATCAATGAATTTATATGTCTCTGAGTGATGACTGTATTTTAAGGTCTACACCAAGAGAATAAAAACAATTATGAAAAATTACAGATGAATAATTCAAGCTATACTGTATATAAGCAAGCTTGTCTGTTTTTAATGTGCCAGGAAACATCTGAAGGCCAACAGTATGTGTTTAGAATTTTTATGGCAGATGCATGTTTATGAAGTAGGAGAAATAGAACAGTAATATGAATTAGAAACGACACAACTTGCAGCTTAATCTCTCATCTAAGATTTTAGTTGACCCACAGAATATTAAAGAATCAGCTGTTCCACTTAAAAACACCTGCAATTCATTGCAGGTGAAAGGGATTTTTTTTACCTGTGAAAGGGGGAAATACTCACTTTTTTGTCATTAGGAGAACGGTATCAAGTTTACCTGTCCAGTAGTAAAAAGAACTTTGATAAATCCCTGGGTCAACACATTACACACAAATGAAATGGACAATGCATTATGAAATTGTCCCTCATTTCACTGTATATTGGAAATTTGATATTTTTCAGTTCTAGAGATAATTTTGCGGAAGAAAATCATTTAGAATATATAAATTACATATATCTATCAATATAGATATTATGTAATTTCTAAATCACTTGCATTTTAGCTGGTAAATGTAAATGTATATGTTTACAAGATTGTCCATTCGTAGTACACATGTATTTAATAAAACTTGGACAAGTAAAAAATTATTTGTTGTTCAAAACAAATAATTTTGCTTTAAATGCATGTGTGTTAATACATTTTTTTTTTTTTTGTTATTGAAAATTTAACTGACCAGGTAAAAGTTGCAAATCATTAATGAAATATTTTGGATTGAAGTTGCAGATTATGTTCCCAGTGACATGAATAGATTTTTCCGTTGATCAGAATAAATGTGGTCATAAATGACCAAAGGCTATAGTGCTTTTATGGGTCTGTTTATGTTCTATCTACACACACAAAAAACAAAACAACACACAGTCTGTAAACTGTGTTCTGGGCTGTATCATACTAAGGGCATATTAGACAGGGGTATGGAGAGGAAGGGGAGGGGGGAGGGGAGGATGCAGTGTATAACCAGCTGGCATAATCTGATGATATGTTGGGGAGAGATCCATACAAAATAAAAACAGTGGCTGGTATTTCCTTGTTTATCCCTCCTAATTGGTATGTGGATATTAACATGACAGTCCGCACATTAACAGGCAGAGTTAGGTGTCATGTCAACAAGTCGTAACTACTGGCAAACTTAACAGACAGTAAATGTGTGAAATTTATAATACCCTCAAGGAAGAATTGGACGCTTGAGTGAACCACAGGTTCAACCCCCAACCCCAACCCCCAAAAATATTCCAACTGCAATGAATTGTGACAATTTGCAGCTTTCATTGAAAAGTGCATGGAATTGAACTTGAGAAATTTTTGTATTTCAAGACCATCATTGTGAAAAAAATTCCACCTGTCTGCTGTATTTGAATATTACAAAAACAGAAACATATTGTAATTATAAAGAGACATTTATGCATGCACTTCACGTAGTTACAACACGGAGTTTCGATCTCTCTATAGTAGACTTTTCATCGGTATACTACCGTAGTTTGAATTGGTATGCATGTATATATTGTTACTCAAAGTAATGCACTTCCATGCACCACTAAGTTTACATGTGTATCTCACAATTAACTTAAAAACGCAAAATAGATCTGAGAACTAAAGGTTGTTGTATTTGTATGATTACATACATGTACTAAAGGTTGTTGTATTTGTATGATTAGATACTAAAGGTTGTTGTATTTGTATGATTAGATACTAAAGGTTGTTGTATTTGTATGATTAGATACTAAAGGTTGTTGTATTTGTAGGATTATATAGATACTGAAGGTTGATGTATTTGTATGATTAGATACTGAATATGCATGGAGTTATTATTTTCAAATTTCTTTGCTAAATTCCAATCAAGTTAATGTTAAGAAATATGAAGAAAATAATTATTTTTTTTTAAAATATTCAACATGGTGTTAATGGTGTTCACTGGATACTGGGTTAAAGGATTCATAAGGTGCTGGATTTCATCACAAGCAGACTTCTGGGGTTAATTGTGCAGACTATTTATAGATACATAGTTATAAAAGTAATTAAAAAAACATTTAGATTTTCAGTCAAGAGAAGTTTTGCAATATTTTGTAATCTAGGATCAAACCTTCATCTGAAACATGATTGTGCATATAATGGCGTTGAAGAATTAATTGAGCCATCGTAATAGTACTGGGAAGGGAGGTAAAAATAAGGCAGTCGGCCTGCTGTTCAATCTAGAAGTGTCATCATCATTGACCCAGTTTCTGTCGCTTCAGGTTCCCATTCCTGAAGCAATTCATTCATGAAGATAATCAAAAACATGCACTTAAATACAAGGTATATAATTAGTAGACGTGATGGGACTATACCCTTAATGGCATGTTCGATAATGGTCCATTTCTGCTGCTAATTGCTGTAATTGGAATGTCCTGCAAAATGTGATTTTTATATCCAAACCATTTAACCCCATTCTGTGACACAGTTTATATACTGCATGATATCCTCAACCTCAGTTTCCATAGAACATTAGGTAAAATTTAACAGCAGTAAATGTTTGCTATACAATTCACTGCAACATACAGTGATAACTTACTGCAGCAAATATGAAATGTGAAAAGAAATACAATGGGAATAGCAATGTATATTAATGATAATGAAATAAAATTGTCCAGTGATTTTCAATGTCATACAGAGTTTGCATATTGTGCATGGATCATGTGATAATTGGGAGGGGGGTTTGCATGGATTAAAAGGTAGGGGGGTTTGCATGGATCATGTGATAAGGGAGGGGGGTTTGCATGGTCATGCAAGTTACCTGTACATATTTATTAGTCCCCTACTGACAAAGTCACTCCGTCCGTCCGACTGTCTGTCTGTCTGTCCGTCAGTCCAGTTTTCCGCACTTTTAAAGTTTTTTCTCTCTGTTTTTGCAGATATTTATTTTATATATTAAGTTCGAATTTCATCTTGGTCCGTTGCTTTTTCACTTAGTTATGGCTCTTGCATTGGACTTAGAAATATAGCATGAATTATCAGTTTTCTGGACTTTTTTTTAGGTTGTACTTGCAGATATGGTACATTGCTTTGCCATAACAAGTTACAGATCAAGTTCAAATTTTGTCTAGATCCATTGATTTTTCCTTAAGTTATGGCCCTTGGACTTAGAAAAATTGCATGAATTGTTAATTTACATCCAAGTTTCTTATCTCTGTAGATAAGAGTACTACACTCATTAAAACTTCTAGCATAGTAATACAACAATATAGCTAAATTATTCATGATCACCTACATGTCACATTTTATTGACTTGGTTAAAGACCTAAACATAATCATAAATTTGTCTTTTTTCCTGGTTTAGTCTCTACTCGAATAGTAGTTGATTTCCAACCATTCCTTTACCATAACCTACATAATGAACTTTGAATATCGTTGTGGTACAGTAATTTTTGCAACCGGCAGGGGACTATGTATTGCCATGCAATACTCTCAGAATGCTTGTTCCTCTTTATGTTAGACTGATTGCATTCATTTCATGGTCATTTTGTTGTTGTCTATTTCAGGTTGCGATAGGGAATGTAAAAATCATAAAAATGGTCAAAGAGGCATCTGTGACAATGGAATATGTTGTCATGCCAACTGCATTGGAGGCTGTACAGGTGAATCCGACCGTGACTGTAAAGTCTGCAAAAATGTTGTCAGCATGATCGATGGACAGAGCATCTGCCAGGACCAGTGTCTCCCAGGAACCTACACAGTAAGTACAATGATGAAGGAAGGGGATGGGGTGGGGTGGGGGTGGGGGGTACCTACACAGTAAGTACAATGATGAAGGAAGGGGGCATACCTACACAATAAGTACAATGATGAAGGAAGGGGGCATACCTACACAATAAGTACAATGATGAAGGAAGGGGGCATACCTACACAGTAAGTACAATGATGAAGGAAGGGGGCATACCTACACAATAAGTACAATGATGAAGGAAGGGGGCATACCTACACAATAAGTACAATGATGAAGGAAGGGGGCATACCTACACAGTAAGTACAATGATGAAGGAAGGGGGCATACCTACACAATAAGTACAATGATGAAGGAAGGGGGCATACCTACACAATAAGTACAATGATGAAGGAAGGGGGCATACCTACACAGTAAGTACAATGATAAAGGAAGGGGGGGGGGGTACCTACACAGTAAGTACAATGATGAAGGAAGGGGGGGGGGTTACCTACACAGTAAGTACAATGATGAAGGAAGGGGGGTACCTACACAGTAAGTACAATGATAAAGGAAGGCCGGGGGGTGCCTACACAGTAACAGGGGTCGAAATTAACTTTTTCTTTCGCAGGCTAATTTTAGCCTGTGGGTAAAAGATCCACAGGCTAAAATGAAAACCTACAAGCTAAAATAAAAGTAATGAAGCAGTGCCCTTTTTTCATATTTTTTTTTTAAATCAATGATTTTCCCCACCATTACTGAGCCTAGTGGGTCAACAGGCATCGTTTGGACAAAACACTAATTTACGTAAGTCATATGATGCAATGTTTAGGTCTCTTGACCATCGCACCTCTAATATTCACAACCTGTTTACCGCAGGTATAGATCCAATGTCTTCCAATTTCATGCCACGTCAGGATTGTCACGAGTAATTTTTCAAAGTGAATCCCAGACTCGTGGTTTATAAGCAGCACGATCACGAGTCCCATGATTTTTTTTGTTTTTGTTTTGGGTAATCGCCTACACGGTGAGCAGTGCACTCGTGCCGTGACTACAACCCGACCTCAATATGAAAATGAATTAATGTAGATAGAAAATTCTGATTAAATTAACTACCGGAAGACTTGAATTCCAAGTATGAGCTTTTTGTTATTCATTCATCTAACAAGAAATCGGAATCTATGTTTTACCAAGTCAATTTAATCACCCCTATAAGTGAACAGGTCTACATTTTTCATTATAATGCGATGTCCGACCTCTAAAGCATTTGTTTGACGCTGAGTTTCTTAAAAAATCATAAAAGAAAATCCGGATAGAAAGGGTTGTTGAAATCAGTCGTTCATGTAAGCGTTTGTATGATTTTGAGTGCAAGTTTCAGAAAAGCGAATGGCGCATCGCGGCTTAAAAAGGATACGATACGATCATGGTTTGTAAATCCCCACTCGCTAAGATTTGCGAGTGTCCACTATTTTTACTCGCTATTTTTCAAATCTACTCGCAATTCGCGAGTATTTCTCGCTAATTTCGAGCCCTGCAATAAGTACAATGATGGAGGAAGGGGGGGGGGGGGTACCTACACAATAAGTACAATGATAAAGGAAGGGGGGGGGGGTACCTATACACAGTAAGTACAATGATGAAGGAAGGGGGTAGGTGGGTTGGTAGGGTGGAAATGATGTGTCGTTTACCTAAAAAAGGTGTCTATCCTTGCAATTCATCTGGCAGATGCCTATTGGGATTTTTTTTTTAATGTGCACAATTTTTTGTTTTCTATATTCTGTAATTTTGACATTAATGATGGACATTTTAACTTACAATTAGTAGGCATGTGGCAAAAGCCATTGGGAAGGATAGCTGTTCAAATCCAGAAAAAAGGTGTTTGATGTGGTTATTATAGTTCTAGTATTGGGCAAGGCTCATCATGTATTTAATGGTTCTAAAATGAATGAAAGACATTTTAAGATGTGGTAAGCACTTTGCAGAATGATGGTGTCACATTTTAAGGCAGTAAAGCAATGACAGCAAATGGAAAACCACACTTGTCATATCATAAGCTAACAAATGTGATAGATGAACATACACATTTTCTATCTTCTGAAATAGGAGAGTGCATGTGATTGGACTGAATTTGGTGCTCATGAATAAATTTTGTTAATTTGAAGCATGAACTGATTTTTATTAAAAGGTCAATTCAAAAGTGAAATTTTGATATGTTGGTAGTTATAATTATTCAAAAAGATGTGTTTCAGCAGTCACACAATTTATTCAGTTATTTCCTATCATAAATTTCCTTACGTCATCTCGTGTATATATAGGCTGATCATTAATTACGCGACTGGATTTGTCCAAAACCTGCAGTACACATAGCACACCCTAATTCACATACATGTAGTGTTCTCATAGGTCATAGCTCAGTGCAGATAGTTCAAGGGCTTCTTTATCTATAAATACCTAGCTTTTTGCTAGCTGGCACTCAGTCATGTAGTGATCTTGTGTCCAAGATCTATCAGCTAGCAGACGAAAAGGGTGGGGGATTGACCTTTTATACAGAGGTTGTCCCAGGTCAATAGACATGTATTTTTCTTTCCTGTGCATTCATTATTGGATATTGTTTTACCATGTTTACACTTCAACACAATTTTTCTTTTAGATCCTGAACTGCACAAAATTTTCCACCAATTAGATCTCTTGGAATCGTAAAAGATTTTGTACTATTGAATTTGGTTGATTCCAATTTTAGAAACTTGATGCTTATCAAAATTTTTGTTGAGTCAGTCTCCAAACATGTTGTATGGAATGCAGTTCTGAAATCGCTCTACAATGCACTAGAAATATGAATTATTACAGACTGTCTGGGAAGTTAACTGGTTGAGAGACTTGATCAGAAAGGATGCATTTTAAGAATTGTAACATAAATCCTTAACAATGATAGTTTTAATTTTTGGAGATATAGACATTATGCAAAATTTATTTGCATTCTCTTTTTGTTTTCACGTGCACGACACATATCAATTTTTCCTATCTCGATCCTCACTATGAATTTGCAAGCTTGATGGGTATTCTGAAAGGAGCCTCACAGGACTTTCAAATAATCAAATAATTTTACCCCCACCCAAACAAAGTTTAGGGGGGTTTACTGGAGTCACCTTGTCTGTTAACATAATTTGTTCAGAGTATGTCTTTAACACTGATGAACAGATTTGATTAAAAACTTAGTGCATATTTTATATGAACAATGAAGTTATGCACCTACTATTAGTACATATTTTATATGAACAATGAAGTTATGCACCTACTATTAGTACATATTTTACATGAACAATGAAGTTATGCACCTACTATTAGTACATATTTTATATGAACAATGAAGTTATGCACCTACTATTAGTACATATTTATATGAACAATGAAGTTATGCACCTACTATTAATACATATTTTATATGAACAATGAAGTTATATGCATCTACTATTAGTACATATTTTATATGAACAATTGAAGTTATGCACCTACTATTAGTACATATTTTATATGAACTATGAAGTTATGCACCTACTATTTAAGTACATATTTAATATGAACAGTGGAATTATGCACCTGCTATTAGTACATGTTTTATATGAACAGTGGAATTATGCCCCTGCTATTAGTACATGTTTTATATGAACAGTGGAATTATGCCCCTGCTATTAGTACATGTTTTATATGAACAGTGGAATTATGCACCTGCTATTAGTACATGTTTTATATATAGTGGAATTATGCACCTGCTATTTCAATTTGAGTTCTAACTTGGGTTACCTATTGCTGTAGGTCTTGGTGCGTATGTGTCGTCCGTTAACAACTTTACATTTTATTGCTGTTGGTCTTGGTGCGTATGTGTCGTCCGTTAACAACTTTACATTTTTAACTTCTTGAAAACTACAAGGCCAATTGTTACCATTTTCGCTATGAGCTAAGCATCTTTTAAGGATATATGAGGGATATTGTCAGTCAGTCTGCCAGACTTTTAACCAGTCACAGACTGACGGGCATATGTTAATTTCGAGCCCTTGGGGTTCAGGTCCTATGACAGGGTCAATATGGCCATACAGTGAAAATGTATCAAATCATAGAAAAATCTCTACTCCCACATATATGAGTATATGTGAGAAAAAATAAATGCATGATTATCATGCTCATGAAGCTCTCTACCTAAATTGTGAATGTCATGACTCCTTGGACAGAGGGTGAGGCCCTAGGTTGGGGCCAATATGGCCATATAGTGAGAATGTATTAAATCTTAGAAAATCTTCTCTACTGAAACTCTCTAATAAAAATTGGGAAATTCATGGCTCCTGGGTTAGGGATTCAGGCCCTTGGGTATATATTAGGGCCAATATTGCCACTTTATAAAAATGTCAAAATAATTTATATGCTTAAACTTCTATTTTTTTCCTTTTTCTGTAAATGAATAGGAATTTTATGCATATTTTGAAAAGATCTTAAACATGTGCACAAATGACTCCATATATTAAGGCTTAAATGCAGTTATGAAACTCCCTGTATGGGCTATGATACATGTACTTAATTGGGTGACGTTTAAGGCCTGTGGGCTTCTTGTAATATATTCAAGGAAGTTATGGATATTTTTTTTCATTATTAGGGGAGAGAGTGTTATGCCAACATGCTCTGGGGGGTGGGTGGGGGTTATTTGTCTCTTCAGGACAGTTTTAATTGGCTATTGTCATAATATTTTAATTTGCATAGTATTACTGAGTTTGTACATCTTTTTTTTGGAATTGTTGTTTATGATACCTTCTAGTGCACAGACTTGAAATGATGTCGGGTGCATTACCTCTGACATTATTGTTCCACGTCAGCACTATACACAAAAGTAATTATTTAGAATTGGGGTATTCAGTTATTTTGCCTGCAGTGTAGATGATATTTAAGTATTTTAGAAGGAAGGAAAGTATTTTTTCCACTGTCATGTCTGTAGAATGTGTTTGTTCATTAATAGATTCTCTATACCCGGGAGTGAAAAAAGCCATAATATTACTCTCTGCAGTCATTAAGCGGTTGTTAGCAGACGGCACTAAAAAAGTCCATTCACCTTTTACTTATTGTAGTTCATGTAATTTCATTGAATCAACTTAATTTCTGATGCGTCAGGACGCTGGGTTTGTCTAATTAGATTTAATTGCTCTGGTCGTTGGTGTTTATTGTTTTAGCTTGTTGCTGTCTGCTCAGAATTCTAGTATCAAGATTTTTGATTTGTCTTTGAAATTTATGAAAAAAAATTTATTAAAGGAAGAGTATGACATTTGTGGCACAAGAAATTTTGAAAGGAAAAGGTCAGATTTTGTACTGTAACAATGTCGACCTATAGTCATGCATGAAATAGAATTCAGTCTGATGTGAATTCTACCAACAGGCTTTGTAGATTGTGTTAATTCTTTTTGTTAACAAAATAATGCATACATGTAAACCATTATTTTGTGATTTTCCTGAATAAGATTCATATAGATTAAAAGTGTTTCAAATTAATTGACTTTCCGTTAACATGACCTTCATTATATTTTTTTCCAAACAGTTACGAAAAAGAAGATGTCTGCTTGAGGATGAGTGTACAAATATTATTGGGTATAAACTAGTTCGGAGCAATCAGACGAAGCTTCCCGGGGAGTGTGTGGACAAATGTCTGGCCGGCTACCTTGAATCTGATGATGGGAAAACGTGTATCAAGTGTGCTGACAAGTGTCCGAAAAGTAGGACGTTTGTTACTCTGTCTGAAATGAAAGAAAAATCATGTTTAGGGGAATAGAAGATATTACAAAAACATATTTATCGTAGGAGATAATTGAACATTATATGCAGTAAAAATTGTATTTTTATACTAGTAATTTGTTAATTGTTCTGCAGGTTGTAATGGGAAAAAGCTGGAGACAGTTGCACAATCACAAGAATTATTTGGTTGTACCATCATAGTTAACCATTTAGAGATAAGGATTCGGAAAGGAAGTAAGTATATTTTCCATGCCTTAAAAAGAAGTTTTGCTGATATTCAAATGGATAATATAGACAAATTCTGGAGTACAAGCAGACTGAAATTTCTTTTTCCACTTTACTCCAATAATCTACACGAGTTTTGCACATTTGAGTACATATTTAGAACAGTTTTCATGAAATGTTTAACAGGAAAGCATAATTGATTGAGAATTGAACTTGAAAGTAAAATACAGTAAAACATGTTTATGATGAAGTGCTGGGGACAAACAGTTTTGAATTGTTATAAACTAAATTTGTGATATATTTATCTAATAAGATATGCGTATAGTGATGTGCTGGGGACAAACAATTTTGATTTGTTATAAATGTAAATATTAATTTGTGTTATATATTCAATAAGTTAATAATGTTTCAAAACTACAGGGAATGAAAATCACTTGCTGTAAGCATAAATTCATTATAAGCATATTCACTAACCTAGATTTACTGTACATGCAAACACATCCTTTTGAAGGGAGTTGTTCTGTCCTAACACAAACTCTGATCTTTTCTAGGTAATGTTGCGCAGGAGCTGGAGAAGAACCTGGGCCAGATTGAGGAAGTCCAAGGCTATATTTGGATCCACAACTCCAACACACTTCTATCTCTGGGTTTCTTCAAGAACCTTCGAAAGATTCATGGTCAAACTTCAAACAGAAATAGGTTTGTTTACCAGAAACAGCTAATGGTTCTGTAGATTCACTTCGTAGAGGTCCAATATTTGTAGTTGCTGCTGCCTCATATATTTAAAACCACAAGGTTTTGACACAATATGAGCAAATTGGTATATATAGTATAATACTATTATACTATATATACCAATTTGCTCATATTGTGTCAAAACCCTGTGTTTAAAACGTCAGTGAAATAACGCAATTAATACTATGCTGTAATGTATAGAAAACTTACACACAGAATCGTATCTTAATGAAAGTGTAGAGCATGAAAATTGCCCTTGTCACCACTGCACGTATCTTAGGATATTATGTCTGTTGTTTGTAATGTAGAGAAGGTGTTGGATAGTTGATGACATTTAGGCAGAACAATGTGGACATTGTCATCATTGATGGATAATTGTTTTTGAAGATGTGGCAAAGTTTGAATGTTGTTACGGTTTGCTTTTGATTTGCATGAATGAAGAAGGAATAACTAAAAATGAATTTTTTTTTGCAGTTTTGCCCTTCTTGTTCATGACAACATGAACCTTCAAGAAATGTTTCCAGAGAATGTCATGAACAACTTGGAAATTGAAAATGGCAACATGATATTCCACTACAATCGCAAACTATGCTACCACAAGATCAAAGAATTTGAAGACAAAGTCAAAATGAAAAACAAGAGCAGGAATGATATTTCCAAGAGCACCAACGGGGACCAAATGCCATGTAAGACCTTGTTTCCAATGTTTGTCTTAGAGGGGTTGTTGTACCAGACTCTTTATGGGTGTCCTGATAAGGAATTTTCTTGGTCATTTTGGGAGGATGCCTTGTAGGCTGTGGATAGTGAAACAAATTGATACCTCTAAAATTGATGGAAAAAATTGGTGAATACTATTGCAGAATTGATGATTAAGTATTTCAATTTTCATCAGAGCACCAGGAAGAATTCAATTGAAGGGATTCACTCATTGTCATTTTTAGCTGTGAAGTAAATTTAGATATGATAGATATCCAAGATGTGTAGTATATATTACTTTCATTCTCTTCTAGACAAGGTTAATTTCCTAGCATAGTGAAGATAAAATCAATTTGATGAAAGATTTTTTTCTGTAATTGACAGAATAAAACAAAAGGTATTAAACAGCAACAGGCACATTGCTGTTACTTAATTTAAACATGTTTTCTCACTTTGTAATTGGCATTTAAAGAAAAAACATGGTTAAAATATTCTGTGTATTTTCATCCAAATGATAGTTTTATGGCTAATTTGTCAAACGGAGGGAATAAATTAAAAGAACTTAACAGATAGTGAATCACAGGGTAAATGATTTGGAATTGTCCTTGTTTGCTAATATTTTCACTTCCTTGACGTCCAAAAAACAAAGGAGTGAAAAGTCCACATGCATGTTACAAGACGTATGTCTGCATCAGACGGAAAGTAAGACTAGAATTACAACCAGTTTAGAATTTCAATGTCATGCAGCCATCTCAAGTGTTTTTGGACAAAATGTTTTGTATAACCTGTAAATTTCCAAAGAGTTTAAAGCAAATAAACATGTAACAAAGAAAATCAGTACTACATGTAGGTATATATAATTGTAACATACTTCTATTTTGCTGAAACCATTAGTGGTATGGATTGAATCTCATGTGATGTTGTATTTGACCAATGTACGTCCTCTTTATGTACATGCAGGCAACCTGAGATGCATAAGTCTCAAGGTTTCGCGTGTGACTTCCAACTTTGCTTTTCTGCTATGGACCAACGTCAAATTTCCAGACCAGCGCAATTTGCTAAGCTATATTATCGTCTATAAAGAAGCGTAAGTGGAAAGTGGCAGACACCCCCAATATTTCTAGATCCATCCCCTCACCTTTTGTAGACTGATTTTATTGTTACTTCATAGGCTTTTCCGTTTCAGTGATGTATTTTATTAGTGTATGATTGCCCCACCTTTTTATTCACCTGTGAGCTGTAGCTGTACAGTATATATGTTTGCATGATGACCAAAGCTTATGTATGACCCCCGCTGTATTTCCACACAGGCACAGTGATGGCTCTGAACCTGACCGTAGTTAAAATAGCAGCACGGATTGCTTTCCTTCGCTGGGATAACTTCAAAACTTCTGATCCACGGCAATTACTAAGCTATGTTATCAACTGGAAGGAAGCGTAAGTAGATGGAACCTTGTTATAAGGCTGGATAAATCATGATGTGCAAGCTTATTGGATTAAAGTCATGTTTTAAGTCGGATAAAATTTGCATGTTTAAGATTGTAACCTACGACTGTGCAGGGTGTTGAACTGATATGTACCTGCAGCTGAAGTTGAACTAGCTAGTTCTCTAGCCTTTCCATGCATATATGTATCATTGCTATGGCCATGGGAATGTGAAATTATCCCAGATAAAAAGAGATTGCAGATTTTATATTTTATGGATTTTAAAGTGCTTTTTAGTTTAAATCAATTAGGAAGGTTTCATATGGGTTTTTTTTTTATGTCCATGTATGATAATATTCATCAATTTAGTGTAATTTTTCAGCCCAATTTTACAGCCCAATTTGCATTTTAGGCAGTAGAGATAGAATTTTTATTTACCTGTAGACCTCTTCTTATCTTAAATTTTTTAGACAGATTTCCTTTGCTCTGATAACAGTTTTCTCCAATTTCATTGTGAAGCTGATGTATAGATTGTAGAGGTGAAGTACACCTGATTGATTTTAAAGATGTTTTTATTTTTTATATGTATATATAGTGTAAAATAATAATGTAAAAAATGTTAAGTTGATGTCATTTTAGACAGTGTCACATGCTAGAGTTATGGAAAGTAATTTCATATTCTGCAAGGTCAATACTTAATTGACATTTTCTTCAACAGGTGAAAATAAAACACATTGTCAAGTTTTCCAAAATCAAATCTAATGAACATCGAAAGGTCTATTGTGATAGAATTATATTTGTTAGTGTAAATAGGGTACATTTTTTAATGAAATGTACCAAAAAATTTTCAGGAGAAAAAAAAAAGATTAGTAAGAAACAGGGGGTGATAAGATAATATATGCAGGATGTGTAAATTGTGAGTTGCCTTATTTGTTGATTGATTAATGTCAGTATTATATGACTCCGTGTGAAGTCATTCTAGGAGGATTACATCATGTCTACACAGCGACTGGTACAGAAGGGTCTTTAGTGTGACCCTGATCCATCTAACTGCATGTTGTTGTTATTTTCCTGACATTAGACTCATCATTCAGAGTAATTCGTCTCCAGGGCCCGCGCATTATAGTTTTATTACACTAATAATCAGAATGTTTGAGCAATATCTTTACAAAGCTTAAGATAGAAAGTCTGTTTGTTTTGAAGATATAAGATTGCTGTTGGATTTGTGCCACATTTAGTGTAAAAAGGTTGTTGTTACCCTTGTGATGATTTGAAATCCTTCAGAAAGATTATGTAAGAACATATCAGATGAAATGAGTCCCATTCCAGGTAATGACAATGAGCAATACACACAGAATAACTGATGGCTGTTTATGTAATGTAAGTGGTATAGTACTGATAGAAATGAATTGTCACCAGTGAGCAGACAGGTGGTGTATATATTACAATTCTATCAACAGTTACAGTTGGGCAGCAGTTTTCAAGGGCCAGTCTTTTTAGTGGTTAGTGCCCTGGCTATCTGTCATTAGTGAAACTTCCTAAATATGGAGGCAATGCAAAATAGTATTAACAACTGTGTCCAACTTCTGGTGTTGTTCTGTGTGATGATGAAGGCTGTTCAATTAGCGAGGGAGGACCAATCGCCAAGGATACATGTAGATTATAAATAAGAAAATGTACAGGAACATAATGATACAACATGCATACTGCAATACAGCATTTATAAATAATCACACCTTGTCCGCTAATGTATTTCAGAAGTGATTTATTTCAAGGTGATTTGGCTTTAAGAAACAGGTGGAATGTGTTGGTAGAACTGTAATTCTTTGTCTGATTGGCTAGAGGGAACAGTAGTTCATGCAATGATTTATTGATATTCTCTCTTGCACAGGAAGTTCCTGAGAGGAATGATGGGTTAAAATCAATCTGTTTTCTGTTTTGCAGACCATTCAAAAATCTTTCAATCTATGAAGGCAGAGATGCTTGTGATGATGATGTGTAAGTTATTTTTTATATGTTTAATTTCAAAGTCTCAAAGTATGATGTCTTGTCTAAGATTTAGATGTTACAGAGTGTTCAAGATTTCCTATATCATTGCAATACAATGCTTTACATGCAGTTTTGAACTAACCCTGATTGTCATGGTAGCATTCGCTGTGCGAGCTGGGAGTCATGTATTAGTCTCGTCTGTGGTTCTGTGATTCTTGAAGGACCAATTAACCTATATAATTATGTACATCCTGTGAATGGTCAAAACAAAAAATATATACATAAATGTTATAAATTTTTTAAAGAAACTGTTTTTAGAGACACAAT
This sequence comes from Ostrea edulis, assembly GCF_947568905.1. NCBI lineage: Eukaryota > Metazoa > Mollusca > Bivalvia > Ostreida > Ostreidae > Ostrea > Ostrea edulis. The sequence goes on from NC_079168.1 coordinate 33,773,785, forward strand.
TAGAGGTCCTTCAAAATCTAACCAATACTGTACTGATAGCAATTTTTTTTTTACACAAGTCGCTGTCAATCCCAAAAAGGTCAAAGTTCACAGTTGTAATGTGATGCGTTGAAATCAGTTGGGATATGACGACTTGTAAATATTTTGTCTTAAAGGTATATTATATGCTGAAATTTGTATGAAAATGCTCATTTTCTATTGATTCTGGATGACCTTAACCTTTGACCTTGACCAGAATTTCAAGGTCAAAAGGTTTTGGATCACATTACAGTTTGTTCTGTCTCCATACAATGAATACTTTAGGAGTTGCCAATTTTTACATATAAATCATAAACTTTCAGGGGGTGTTAACTCCCTTTATGCATCAACAAACACCCGAAAGTAAGACTCGGTCTTTTTACCATAGACAGCTTATAAATTTCGTGAAATATCAAAAGGTCTATCCATAGAAAGGTGGAAAGACCTAAATAGTTTATTCTATACCTTTTTATGCATGATACCATCATGTCCCATGTAGGCTACCAGGTAAAGCTAGTCTTGATCAGATTTAGGTAACAGAATATGAATGGCCACACAACATACATGTGTTTATCACTGTCAGACAGCTTTAAAGCACATTTCCTTTACACTCAGGTGGAATACAAAAGATATCCTGAACAAGATGGAGAGAGATGAGGATCATGTGACTTCGCTGTTGCTGAATCTGAAGCCGTGGACGCAGTACGCAGTATACGTACAGACTTACACCACATCCTCAGCCAAATTCGGAGCCATCAGCAATATTGTCTACTTCACTACCCTTCCATACTGTACGTCACTGGGATCTTCTCAGATTAAAATGATCATTGTTGTCCTTGTTACTGGAATATTACTTCCATGACCTACTATAATCCATTTTTATTCATCACTGTGCATTGCTTGCGGGTCATAATCTTTTGAACACTTTTAAGTTAAGATTTATGGGCTACTTTTTGCCAAATTTTGTATATGTTAAACACCTATTGTGTAAGGGGAATAAAAATTGTGTATTTCATGGTCCTTGTATTTATGGAACATTAGGGTTGCACCAAAACCTTCAAGTGATAGTCCAGTCTTTAAATAATTTATCAGTTGTAGGGTATATTGTAAACAAACTATTTATGTAACAATATGAACATGGAGGCCTCTTCTAAAATTGTGCAATTCATGGTTGAGGTACAAAGCAGAAGTGTAATAAATTTTCCATTTTGCTCCTGAACTCAAAATGTATAGGTGCCTTCCTTTGATCATTGTTTCCTAAAACACCTACACTTTTGAGGTCAAGGTCATGAGATACATGTAATAAATGAGGGATCATATGACTTATGTAAAATATTTCAATTGACAAGGTTTAATATTTAGTTCTCAAGTAGAAAATGGTCAGATATCTATACAATATGAGGTCAGAAGGCCAAAGGTCAAGGTCGCAAAGAAAATTGGTTGGGAATGTTGGATGTGGTAACTCAAATATTGTGAAATTCCCTGACTTTGTATTTGATGCCAGGTAGGTAAAGGTGAAACAAAAATGGAGATTGTGGGCCACAAGATCCAAGGTCATTGTTGACCTGACCTTATGACCAAGACCTGCAAGAGTTTGTCTGTTTTCTAGTCAATTTAAAGTTAATGAAGACAAATACATTTTTTGCATATGATCAACATATCCTTTTTGCCTCTGTTGTATCCCAAAATTGATCTATTTCCCAGTGTTAACATTTTGATAATATTTCATCTTTAGAGTAAGTTACCACATATGAAGATGTTGTAGAAAATGATTTGAAGAATAAAGAATAAATTCTCATTTTCTCTCAAGGTTACAATTAGTATGAATATTTCTATATCATATTGAAAGAGTGATGTCGTAATTGATTTTCATGAAGTTCAGGATATTTGCCTCTCCCATAATACAAGTGATAAAATTTTTCTTTTGTAGAGGACAGATGGGGATGCTTACTACATACATTTTGCGAATTGAAAAACATTTCTTTATGTATAGGTTTGAAAATTGATTTTGCTAACAATCATAATGAATATGTATTTGTAGATCCTACCATACCAGACAAGTTACGAGTGAAGGCTTTAGCACCAGGGACCCTCAAAATTATGTGGAACCCGCCCTCCAACCCCCACGGCAATGTTACACATTATGAGGTGTACTGGAGAAAGCGCCCCCTGGTGCATGAAAAATTTAATGAACGAAACTACTGCACAGAGCGTATGTGATTTATGAGAAGTTTGGATGTTTAATTAACACTAAACATTTATAACCCTTATTTTAGAAAGATTTTTCAAGTGAATTTAAAAATATATACATGTACATATTAGGCCAAAAAAAAAGTAATGGTGTGGTTCCTATTATATGCTTTTCAGAAATAGAGTGGGTAGGTTTTATTTTTTTTTGGACAAAGTATTAATAAGGTCTGTAACTCTGGTGAATATAAATGAGAGAGATGCATGGTACTATAATATTGTGTAAATGTCACTGAAAACTATGGTACCGTCTGAACTTTTTGACGTCTTAAATTTCATAGCGTCATCAATATTTATCAGGTAGCTAAGGGCAGATAATTACAATAATCCTGGGGCCCGTTTTACAAAACAACTTACGACAAAGTCGCAAGTCTTAAATTGTATTATACAGTTATTACTTTAAATGAATGACTTAAAACTTTTCTGAGGCTAAATTTTCAATATTTTCTTTAAAAAAATATTTTGCATTTGGAGTGAATGATTTACAATAAAGTTGAAAATTCCAGTATGTAAAGTTTGTCGTAAGTTCTTTTGTAAAACACACACCTGATCTTTTAGAAATTAGGGTTGGGATCAAAAGAAAAGAAGGCATGTCGCACAATTATTTTTTTACGCCCAAGTATAATGTAAAAATCAGCCGCATCAGACATAATTTCAAATTGTGTCGTATTAAAGATATTGTTTAATGTGAGTTGGTAAGAAAAAGATATTTATACCCCCCGCAACAAGTTGGGGGGGGGGGTATACTGGAATCGGGTTGTCCGTCTGTCTGACCGTCCGTCCGTCTGTAGATGCAATGGTTTCCGGGCTCTAAAGCATTATCCTTTCCACCTACAGTCACCATATCATATATATGGACTACCCATGGGATGAAGATGTTCCCTATCGATTTTGGGGTCAAAAGGTCAAAGGTCAAGCGCATTGGACATCGAAGTAGCAATATGGTTTCTGGGCTCTAAAGCGTTATCCTTTCCACCTACAGTCACCATATCATACATATGGACTACCCATGGGATGAAGATGTTCCCTATCGATTTTGGGGTCCAAAGGTCAATCGCACTGGACATCGAAGTAGCAATATGGTTTCCGGGCTCTAAAGCGTTATCCTTTCCACCTACAGTCACCATATCATACATATGGACTACCCATGGGATGAAGATGTTCCCTATCGATTTTGGGGTCCAAAGGTCACGTGCACTGGACATCAAAGTAGCAATATGGTTTCCATTTAAATTCTTTAATGGCTTTTTTCATCGCATGGAGATGCTGTGTTCCTAGATACTTTTTGGATCATAATACTGAAGTTTTACCTATTACCAACACCCTTTGGGAGATTGGGGTAAGCGGGGGGTATTCTTAGTGAGCATTGCTCACAGTACCTCTTGTTTCAACAGCTATGTGATGTTGATAAATGTATTGCAGCACTAGACAAATCAAGGGCACAGTCAGATGATCTGTATGATGAGGAAGATGAATTTGAACAAGGTCGGGACATGAGTAGAGATTACAACAACAAAACAATTCAAGGAGAATGTGCGTGTCCAAAATCTAATGAGGAGGAGGAGGAGGAAAGGAAGGAAAGAGAGATGCAGATTGCTTTTGAGAACTTCTTGCATAACTATGTCTACCTCAAGAGGTAAATAACGGCAGCATGCTTATGTAGAATTCTTAACACTGACTAGGGAAAAATGGCAGAATTTGGCATTGTGTGACATGTGTAGATAAAAGTTTTCCCAGTCTCTCATTATCCCTGTATGTATTTACTCTGCGTGAAGTTTGAAGATTGAACTAGATTCAAAATATCTATGTCTTTGATTTAATTAAAGTTTTATTTATATAAACTTTACTAAGCATTATTCTCGCATTCTAAGTGTTTTTATTTACAATCATAGATTTAAATTGTCTGCCATTTCCTTAGGCGTAATATTGCCAAGAGAATGACTTGTATAATCAGGAGAAAATATTACTAATGATTGGTGGGGGAGTTATAGAGCCCAGAGATTTAAATTGCATGGGGATTCGCCAACACTTGGTTTTAGAAATATGTTCACGAAAGGAGATTTTTTATGTATGAATTGGAATGTCCATAGAAATGTGTATAGTGAAAATAAAATCAGTTTTCCTCCAGTTATTTTCTGTAAATATTGTAAAACACACCGATAGCATGAACTATCAAATTTGCAAGTGTTATGAATTTTTTATCTTAAATGTTTCTTAAATGTTGTTCATTCCGTATTTTTTCTTCTTTCTTTTTATATTTTACTGGAATTGCTGCATTTAAATGTTATTTGACATTTCTGAGTACTATATATATATATATTATATATATATATGATATAGAAACTCAATCTTCCAGTTCATATGTCTTTTAAAAGGGGAAACCCGGCCATTATTTAGCATGCAGAAAGGAACATTGTATAGGGTTTTTATTTTACATCAATTTACCTCAATTTTCATTGATGTTGTATGAAATCATGGTCATTCTCTCATGTTGAAGGGGGCCACTTGCACAAAACATCAAATACACATATTATTGTCTGAGCCACTTGCAAGAATATATGTTTCATGTTCGTCCAATAGATATTTTATCACTGCTGTATCACTCATTACATTAAGAAAATGCATCCATCATGCTTAAAAAAAAAAAACCAACAAAACATAGAGAACAAAAGAGGGGAGATAATCCTCCCACTGAATTATACCATAAGTTAAGGAGAGTGTAAAACTCTGGGACGCTTATTTTCTAAACTGACTAGGGGGGAGGGGGTTGAATGCTTGTTCTAATACTAAAGAATGTGTGTGTTAAGAGTGTTTACGTACCTGTCTGTGTTTTCTCCACTAACAATAATACTGCAGGCCTCGCGTTGTATGTCGTTTCTTTTCCTAATGTTACAACTTCTTTGTTATCACATCTAGGCACAAACAAGATGGGTAAGTAGAGTTGAAATGAAGCAGATTAAACAACAGTTTTCAAAACCATTTTTAAAAAGTCTGTATGAGTGATGCACCATCTGCATTTAAAAACTTAACTCTATTACATGAACGAAAACTCCTACCTCCAGGGAAAATTTTTGTGTTTCACTTAATGTAAATGTAGACTGCATCGTGTAATTTCTGAATTTATAATGAAAATCATAACAATGAAATCCTACCAATTCTTTTTATATAACCACCATTTATATATCACTTGTTAAGTGCAGTGAGTTATGTTTAGTTTCTACTTTTAGTTTCATTTTTGTGTTTCACTTCTACCAAAAAAACCTATTGTATTGTCTACTTTATAATTTTTCATATGTATCTTCATATCATATTTATTAAATGTTTGTATCGTATAGAACAAATCAACAAAAATTTTCCCTCCACACATTCACTCATGGCATAACATTGAAGAGCTTGAAAAGATTTTTACTGGGAGATTGTGTTATACTTTCAATTTGCTGTTTGATGTGTTTCAGTTTTTTGAGGTAAAAGGGAATTTGATGTTAAAAAACTTTTGGCATGATAATACTTTGTCTCATTCTTATACTTTGATAATACTTTTTTCAGAGTATTGCAAGGAAATTTTTTTTTGAAAAAAAGCTTTGTTCTTTCTTGGTATTGATTTTGTGAGCAGAATTTAAATGGAGTAAGAAATTACGTTAGTTTGGGGGGGAGGGGGTGTATTGTTCAATACATTCTTAAACAATGTCTTTTTCCCAGTAATCTTGACTTAAAAAGAATAAATATTTATGAGTATAGAAGATTTGTATTGTGCTATCTGACAATATTTACTATATATCTTTGGCAGAATATTAAGTACCTTTCGAAGGTAATAGTTTTTGACATGTGAAATGTCTATATAAATATATATATATCTGGCACTATATAAATCTTTTAACTACAATTACAATTATAGCTCAAAATGTTGTGTGAAAAAAAAAGAAATGACACTTGATTAAAGTGTGTTGAAAATGTTATGCTGTGATTGGATTCTTGGAGTTAAGTTAGAGCTAGTCCCAGGTCCTGAGGCAGATTGAAGTGACAATTGACCTAATGGTAAAAACAAGATTTTCTGTGAATGTGGAAATAACATGTGTTTCTTGTTTTATGAATGTGTATGGAGGAAAAGGGATGCACAATTCAATCAATATTCTTAAAAAGTTTGAGAATCTGAGTTTTTTCAGTAATTATCTTCGTACATGTTAGAAGAGGGGGAGGGTTTCAGAGGAGAGGAGGAGGGGTTTCAGAAAAGGAGGGGGGGGGGGGGGGTGAGGTGTTGAGAGAAGGGGGATGGTTTCAAAGGAGTGGGTCAGAGGAGGGGGAGGAGGTCTTCAAGATGTCAGATATTTTCTTGGAAAGAATGATGTAGGTTCAGTACTAAAGATACTGGAGTGGAAGGTGAAGGGTGGAGGTTGGTATAGATAATAGCTTGAAGTTAAGGATAGCACATTGTCCGGTTTGTCTTATCTTTAGATTATGGTTTTAGTCTCACAAGGGTTTTATGTAGCCATATTTTTTTTTCACTAAACAAGATTTAGATTTTAACATTTTGAATTGAATTTATTCCCCACTTTCCATTTTTAAGAAATTTCTGTGATCTGTTAGACCTTCTTAAATCCAATTGAATTGATTAAAAAATGATGTGGGACAGATATTAAGATATTTTTGATGGTGCTTCAAGGACATACTACATATTAAAAAGGTGGAAGAGCTAGAGGAGGGTGGGTGGGTATTAAACAGAATAGGTCAGGATGATAAACTATTACAGTGGAAGAGCTAGAGGGGTGGGTGGTTATTAAACAGAATAGGTCAGGATGATAAACTATTACAGTGGAAGAGCTAGAGGGGTGGGTGGTTATTAAACAGAATAGGTCAGGATGATAAACTATTACAGTGGAAGAGCTAGAGGAGGGTGAGTGGGTATTAAACAGAATAGGTTATGATGAGTACATTAAGTAGAGGGATCTTTGGGATGGGGAAACATTATTTGTATGTAGTTTTTGGATGTGATTGAATTGTGCTGGCAGATACACCTATTGAGTGTGAGATATATGTAAATGTATTGTTTTGTTCAAAGTCTGGTGTTCATGTTAGATTTCTTCACCTCCTTCTCTTGATCTTCTATTAAAGGCCTGAAAAAAAATCCGTCTTGGATTTGCTAGATAGATATATCTGACGCCATCTTGGATTGCTACTTAGCTACCGGATGCAGTCTTCTGCTTCATGGCTTACATCTGCTGAACCTTCTCTGCTCTTTCATTGTCTTGTCCTGAGTCTGGTGTTGTCGTATTCCTGAGACCCAGCTCTTTGTCTCCCTGGATACCTGGGTTGCTATGTAGATCAATTGTCATTTAGGCTATACACTGTCCCCCCCTTTTTTTACAGGAAGAAAATTAAAGATGAATATTTTTTTTTAAAGTACTACATTGTGTATGATAAAACTATTTAAAACACTGTTATGTATTGTTATCATGGTTCATTGTTGAACGTTACATCTGTCTTAACAAAACAAGGATTTTGTGTTAATAGATATGTATATTCTGTGTGCATACATTTCAGTGTCAAATTTGAATATTTAATCAATGGGCCATGACGTATGATTACCATATGTAAATGAACTAGAGACACTTAGTAATCTCTGGGGTTTTTTTTATATCAAAGTATTCCACTGGTTACAGAAATTCAAATTTCAGCTTTAGTTGAACACGCACCTTCCCACACCCCCACCCCTGTCCTCAGTAATACGAAACAATTTGGATTTATGCTTTGTGTATCTTGATATCAATGTATGTGTGTATTGTTTGTCCTTTCGCTGTAATCATATCGATTCCATGTTCTGATTGTCTTTTGTATAGAACTCATCTATTACTTTGTATTGTTAGAAAAAAACTACTTTAAAACAGAAGTGAAGAAAAACCAACCACATTATTATTGATAATTACATCTATGAAGCATCATTTCATGTGTCATGCTTATGCTTGTTCAGATCTTAATCAGCTGGTCCTCTGAGTTAATGGCCTTGTTATTAATATGTATACACAACGATGGAAGCTTCTGCTAAATTGTTCACACTCGCACCAACCACCTAGAGAGTTATGCAAGCACATCCCCCATATCTCTTTTAACAATCTCAGCCAAGAAATGCATGAATTAAATTACACAGAATTGATTTAATTAATATGTGGTTTGTTTTTGCCTTTCCAACAGCTTATTTTTAACTTTGCAGACAATTTAAAAATTCTTTAGAAGCGAACATTTTGACAAATGTGATATAAGAAATCTCGCCCAATAAGAAAAACTCGTCTGTATGGTTAGCACATTATCCTAGGCCAAACCACAAGTTAGTGTTTTCATTGTGAAATTGAATTATTCTTTTTCCAAAAGTACATTTTTCCAGGTATTTAAACAGAGAAGAATTCTACATAACAAATGCTGTAATATGTTTTGTTTTGGTGATTCATTGTCATCGTTTGTGATGTTGATGAACTGGTTCTGTGACCCTGTGCTATTTTAAAATTCTATAATGGTATCAGTATGGGAAATATCAAATAGAAAAGAATTCAATACAAGTTTCATTTTCAAATTAAGTTTCAATTGAATTAATTATATGAAAAGGTCAACATGTGAAAAACAGAATGGGTAATTAACACTGACATGGGATTTAAGGTGACATGGACATGATTTGAGCTGAAAATGTTCAAATTTTAATGTTTAAAATGCTGAACTAAAGTATTACTAATGATCAGCCAAAATTTGAATGTCAGTAGTCAAGGTACATGGGAAATGCAGAGTTCACAAGTCCTTGTTATGTAAACATGGCTCATGCCTTGTTTTGTTTACATATAGGTTAAATAATCTAGTAAAAGTTTCGTTTAAAGCAGATTTTTTCAATTTATAAGTGAATTTGATAACACAATAAATTGTTTTCTGGTGTTTGGCACATCTCATTTTGTTTTAAACATGCTATTTTCTATTAAACAGTCTAATGTAAACAAAAACATGGCACTAGTCTTATTTACATGACAAAGAATTGCAAGTGCTGTATCTCACTTATAACTCAACAACTGATATTCAATTTTGGTTGACCATTATGATTAGAAATACATGTACCTTAGGTAAGCATTGTAAACAATACTTCCAAGGTATGTGGGGTGGGGTTTGGGTACACAATTGAGCTGCTTGCAAGATTGGAGGGTAAAGAGAAGGATGGGGGGACTAGTGATCTGATTCAAAAACTTTTTGTCAAAAAAATTATTCCTGGATGTCAGTTGATTCATTAATAAAAGCCTGTAATGTAGCGTGTGGACATTTTGTTGTGTTGTGTCGTTGCTGCTTCGTGTGTGGTACCCGTAACTTCATACATAAGAAATTTCATCATTATGTAGTGGATTCTATCTGATTTGTAAATCTGAATCATACTGTGTTGGCAAAACTCTTTATCAGTGAAATAAATGGTCGCACATCTTATTCTATGAATCTTGCCAATATACAAAATATCAATGACTTTTCGGTGTTCATTTCCTATAAATTACCAGTAAATCATTACATGTCATCTGTTTGATTTTCAGTCTCAACAACATGCTCGTCGGTGTAATGCTTTAGTCTTTTATCGTGTTTTGTGATTTTGTGAAGTTTTTATAGTCAGCAACATTCTGCTGTAGTAATCACAAATGGCTTGTATTGCTTAATATTACCACAGGGCAGATTACGGGCCCGGTCCCCCTAAAGGAATGCCGGAAATACCCACAGATTTACCCACAACATCGTGAGTTTGACCACATACCACCAACAATTTAAAGAGTCGGCCAACCATTTTTTGTAGCTAGTATAAAAATGCACCTCTGCCTATAATTGCCATCATCACTAATAATATGCATCTTGCAGTATCTAAAAGATAATTTTCATACAAGACTTGCATGTTTTATAACAAGGTTTATCTGATAAATATGATAACACAGATGAACTTTTTTTTCACACTGATTGATAATGGCCTTTTCAAAAAAAAAAAAAAAAAAAAAAAAAAAAAAAACTCCAAATTATTCTTCAGTGAAGAAAATTGAGACATTTAAAAATTCATATTATTGATGTTGTATGCTTTTATAGAGAGGGGGCAAGATATTGTCCATAAATTTAGTCGCTTTCAGTGTATTTTTATGCAAGGGAAAACCCTGAACTTTCTACAGTTACTGTTTTGCACATCAAAGAGCAAAAAATAAATAATACTTCCAATTTTGGATAAGTTTTATATTAGGTAGGTGCATTAAAAACAAATTCTTGTTTTGGACTACCAAGGACTACCAAAAAAATATATATCAATAATCCCAATTTTTGGTAATTTTTATATCAGGTAGGTGCATCTTAAAAAGAAATTTCTTTTGGACTTAATCATTTTTTTTTCTATTTTCAAATGGGTTTTTAATTTCCTATATGCCATTTTAATATTGACATGCATGAAACAGGGCATGCATTATGGCTTGTTCCTATCAATGCACTCGAGGTATTGGCTTGCATGAATGAATATTTATTTGATTCTAAATACCAGAAGAATTAAGTCATGGATCCCACCAACATAAACAAATGTTGCATTTTATCCAGGAAATTCAGAATACCTCTATTGTTTACAAGGCTTTGTATGCACTCTTCACACTTGAAAATATATATGCTAGTCACAATTTCCTCGTGCAGGGCTAGTAACCAGAGCGTACCGAAGTACTTTTTGTATATTTTTTTTGTGTCGAAGACGATTTTCTTCTTATATTTTAATAAGGTAAGGTAAGCATCAATATTACCATTCCTTGGCAGTTGATCAAACTTTCTACTTTTAAATAGCTGTAGATGCTTGCACATTTGCATATTATCATTCTTGAAAAATCATCGAATAATCTGCTAAAAACTGACATCAATACTAGATATGTTCAAATATCATTTAGAACATCTTTGAAATTTTTCATCAAGTAGTGAATGACTTTTCATGTTCCTTATGTCATCAAGAAGTTCATGTTCCTTTTGCCATCAAGAAATTCATGATTATGCTGTAATTTGTCGTGGTCAATTTCAGTGGCTCAAACAAAGATGTTACCTTGCCGTTTTGTCCATGAACATATGAGAATTATTGGCAGTTCTGGCCAATTCCTTACAGTTGATCTTTTGTAGCTTTGATGATAGAACTGAAGCTTATACTCATCTCTTCAGCATGACTGTAGACCCCTACTTCATCCCCCCCCCCTTCTTACTTTTCCTTCCAGAATTGTGCATTAATCTATGAAGTTCATATTCCTGAACATGTGCTATTGTGAGGCCTAACTGAGTTTTCAGTGAACATATATATTAGATATTAGTACTTTGTTAACTCTTGTAGAATTATATATCTATGCCTTTATGGTGTTTATTTAGACAGTCTGTTTTTGATATCTGACAGTATGTATGCATGTGAAAGTTTTTGGATTGCTGCACTTTTATTAACTTTAAAAAAAATGAAAGTGAACAGCAAAGAACATCATTGCTTATTTTCTTACAAAGAAAAGTGCAGACTCCAATTATTTTGAAATGCTTGATATATATCTTATACACAGTTTAATTTGACTTGCTATTTCTAAATTCACAGCACCAATTAATCACAATTGTTATTTATCCTGATTTCAGTTTAGCACTTCTTACTATTAACATGAGTGATAATAACAGAAAAATTAATTTGTTTTTTAAGTTAGGCAAACACTGAATAAAGTTCATTAACTAATAGAAATGTAAAAGTCACTTTAATTCATTACCATGTTATAACATGAATTATTGGATTTGGTCATTTCAAGATGAAGTGAACTATAATTATACAAAGTTGTCATTGTAACAGTTACTTAAAGAGAATGTTTATTTTATGGATGGTTCTTCTTATAGAATGGACAGTAAAAGAGCAGAGATGTTGTTTAAAAATAATCGCAAGATTGGTAACATCACCCTCTCCACTAAATTGCCAAAGGGACCAAGTGCCAAATTCCGAAAACCAAGAGCAGCTCGGTACAGTCGTGAGGCGTCCATGCAGTATAACTCCACCGCTCCGGGCGACCTAAAGGTTAATCCGAATGATCCATTTGAAAATGAGACCAAGTCTGAGAACGAAACAGAGAAAGACCTGCCCTTCAATAAAGTTATTGTGCAGACACCATCACAGAGGAAGGACATGAGTTACATCATCAGCAACCTTCAACATTACCAGGACTATAGAATAGAGGTATGCTTATCTTATAACACTACCAGTACTATAGAATAGAGGTATGTTAATCTTACAACATTACCAGGACTATAGAGTGGAGGTATGTTTATCTTACAACATTACCAGTACTATAGAATAGAGGTATGCTTATCTTATAACACTACCAGTACTATAGAATAGAGGTATGTTAATCTTACAACATTACCAGGACTATAGAATAGAGGTATGCTTATCTTATAACACTACCAGGACTATAAAATAGAGGTATGTTTATCTTACAACATTACCAGTACTAAAATATAGAGGTATGCTTATCTTATAACACTACCAGGACTATAAAATAGAGGTATGTTTATCTTACAACATTACCAGGACTATAGAGTGGAGGTATGTTTATCTTTTAACATTACCAGGACTATAGAATAGAGGTATGCTTATCTTATAACACTACCAGTACTATAGAATAGAGGTATGCTTATCTTATAACACTACCAGTACTATAGAATAGAGGTATGTTTATCTTACAACATTACCAGTACTATAGAATAGAGGTATGCTTATCTTTTAACATTACCAGGACTATAGAATAGAGGTATGCTTATCTTATAACACTACCAGTACTATAGAATAGAGGTATGTTTATCTTACAACATTACCAGGACTATAGAATAGAGGTATGCTTATCTTATAACATTACCAGTACTATAGAATAGAGGTATGCTTATCTTACAACACTACCAGTACTATAGAATAGAGGTATGCTTATCTTACAACATTACCAGGACTATAGAATAGAGGTATGCTTATCTTATAACACTACCAGTACTATAGAATAGAGGTATGCTTATCTTATAACACTACCAGTACTATAGAATAGAGGTATGTTTATCTTACAACATTACCAGGACTATAGAATAGAGGTATGCTTATCTTATAACACTACCAGGACTATAAAATAGAGGTATGTTTATCTTACAACATTACCAGGACTATAGAATGGAGGTATACTTGTCTTACAACACTACCAGTACTATAGAATACAGGTATGTTTATCTTACAACACTACCAGTACTATAGAATAGAGGTATGCTTATCTTACAACACTACCAGTACTATAGAATAGAGGTATGCTTATCTTACAACATTACCAGTACTATAGAATAGAGGTATGTTTATCTTACAACATTACCAGGACTATAGAATAGAGGTATGCTTATCTTATAACACTACCAGTACTATAGAATAGAGGTATGTTTATCTTACAACATTACCAGGACTATAGAATAGAGGTATGCTTATCTTACAACATTACCAGGACTATAGAATAGAGGTATGCTTATCTTATAACACTACCAGTACTATAGAATAGAGGTATGTTTATCTTACAACATTACCAGGACTATAGAGTGGAGGTATGTTAATCTTACAACATTACCAGGACTATAGAATAGAGGTATGCTTATCTTATAACACTACCAGTACTATAGAATAGAGGTATGTTTATCTTACAACATTACCAGGACTATAGAATAGAGGTATGCTTATCTTATAACACTACCAGTACTATAGAATAGAGGTATGTTTATCTTACAACATTACCAGGACTATAGAATAGAGGTATGCTTATCTTATAACACTACCAGTACTATAGAATAGAGGTATGTTTATCTTACAACATTACCAGGACTATAGAATAGAGGTATGCTTATCTTATAACACTACCAGTACTATAGAATAGAGGTATGTTTATCTTACAACATTACCAGGTCTATAGAATAGAGGTATGCTTATCTTATAACACTACCAGTACTATAGAATGGAGGTATGTTTATCTTACAACATTACCAGTACTATAGAATAGAGGTATGCTTATCTTATAACACTACCAGGACTATAGAATAGAGGTATGTTTATCTTACAACATTACCAGGACTATAGAATAGAGGTATGTTTATCTTACAACATTACCAGGACTATAGAATAGAGGTATACTTATCTTATAACACTACCAGTACTATAGAATAGAGGTATGCTTATCTTATAACACTACCAGGGTTAGGGTTAGTTAAATATTTCTAGTTTTAAACAAATGTTAAGAAATATTTAAAAGATGCAGGTTAACCAATGGCTATTTTATTTTAAAATGCACCATGTGCTTTAACTTTTACAAAGAAAAAAAGGGGAGTGTTAATGCTATTATGTCCTGGTAATTAAAATAATACAATAATGATAATCATTTTGTACATACATTAACTCTGGGATTATTTCCTCTGGTCGATATACTGTATATGTAGTTGCAATCAGGTGAATTACTTAAAATTTAAGTTGGAATAAACCTGAAAGGAGTCCGGACAGATGCATTAGAAAAACAACATGGTCGGTATAGGTACCTGTACCCTGTGTTTACACCTGAATGCTTGTAAGAATAAAAGGTTTATTCCCACTTAAGATTTTAAGTAATTCACCTGATTGCAACTACATGTACAGTAGAATGATTTATGAATGCAAAACTGTAAACGGAGAGCGCACAAAGGGTGCACAGTGAACGCACGGAGAGCGCACTGTGAATGCATGGAGTGTGCAATGTGAATGCACGGAGAGCACATGGTGAACGCACTGTGAATGCATGGAGAGCGCACTGTGAACGCATGGTGAACACATGGAAAATGCACTGTGAACGCATGGAGAGTGCAATGTGAATGCACGGTGAGCACAAGGTGAATGCGCTGTTAATGCATGGAGAGCGCACTGAATGCACGGTGAACGCATGGAGAAGGCACTGTGAACACATGGAGAGCTCACTGTAAACGCATGGAGAGCACACAGAAAAATGTAAAATAGAACATTTCAGGGACTGTAATTAATACTCAAGTGACCAATAAGGCCTATGGTCCTCTTGTACCTTAATGCACTGGTTTGGGTTTTCCCCTGCTTCTTTGTATGAAACAGTTTTCTGAATTTCAACGAAATGTCGCTATTTTTTCCAATTGGAAAGGCCCAGGCCTTTGATAGCAAGACCTAAAACAGAAATTGATTGGTGCAGTTTTCTGTAGATACATGGAAGTCATTGTGTGTGTGTGTGTGTGTTTGTGTATATTTTTCATATGAATACAGGTCATTTTTGTTTAATCATTGTTCTTTTTCATTTTTGAATAGGTAA
Source organism: Ostrea edulis (assembly GCF_947568905.1). Lineage (NCBI taxonomy): Eukaryota > Metazoa > Mollusca > Bivalvia > Ostreida > Ostreidae > Ostrea > Ostrea edulis. The sequence goes on from NC_079168.1 coordinate 33,789,396, forward strand.
TAGCTTGTCAGGAAAGAGACCCACGAGATCCTGCCAAAATTAAGCTGTGCAGTATCCGGGCCATATCACTGTCACGGACTCTACCAGACAGTAAGTGGGCCACAATTTTGCATACGTTGAAAATTGTTCTCGTGAATTCTAGGTTGGTTTTTGCCGCTACGGTAAAATTTCTGATTTTTGGATTGTTATAAAATTTAGATTGCACATCACAAAAGCATATTTGATATTATATTTGTGTAGAGAATTGATGAGTAACTTTCTTTTCCACAGAAACTGCAGACAACATAGCACTCAGCTCAGTTAAGATATACAAAATGAGCAACGCCACCTCTAGGGATGTCATTATTTACTGGGATGAACCTAAAAACCCCAATGGACTCATCCTGAACTTTGACGTTCGATACAGCAAAGTTTTAAAAGATGTATGTAGTTTCCGAGTATATGTTAAGTTAATTAATTATTAGATTTCAAGAATTTTTTTTACATGCAATGATGAAAATTCTCAAGAATGATATAAATAACATTCGGAAGTTTTATCAAAACTCTTCAGAATTTATAGATACTAAGTGTCATTTTCTTATAACCATGTCTTATTAACTAAAAATATTACCTTGGTGGGGTGATGAATTTTGCTTGTATTCAGGATACCACAAATACAGAATTTTGTAAGAGTTGATTTTCTGGAGATTGACATTGGTTTTTATTTTAGAAATCTTTTTTTTTTAGGAAGAAATGATATTGTGCTAGACAATATCAAGAAAGAATCTGCAATTTTGTGTTATCATAAATATGAAAAAACGCTATGAATGAATGAAAATGTAATGTACACTAATCTTGTCATAAAATACATGTATTTTGTTATGTTGATGGGTATTTTCAAATAAGAAATGAAAGATAGAAAGAATGTCTCAAATATTTATTAAACTGGGTATTTATTTTGAAACAGTATAAACCCAATACAATGTGTGTATCCTATGAGTACTACAAGTCTGTTGGTGGCTACAAACTGCAGAAACTGGAACCTGGCAATTATTCTGTTGAGGTCCGTGCCACCTCCCTGGCCTTTACCACAAATTTTACAGAGCCAAGATACTTCTTTGTGTCTGATTCTGATGATGGTAAGAGCAAGTTTAAATTTTACAGAGCCAAGATACTTCTTTGTATCCGATTCTGATGATGGTAAGTGGAAGTGTAAATTTTAAGTGATGGAAAATGAAGGGAGATTTTATCAATCTTCAAAAACAGAGGAGTTTTAAAGAAATCTTTAGATATAGTCAAAGTTTCAGCAAATCCTCTTTTATAAGAATGTTGCTGAAATTACAGTGTTAAGGCCAGGAGTGTTTTATTATGGGTAACCCATATGGTTAGGATGAAAATGGTTAAAGATTTTCTTTGAAAAGAAACTTCCTATGGACATCGCAAAGAGCTTTCTTTAAAACAATCGAACATACTGGTATAATAGTGGATACAATCTCTACCCAGATTTATCTTTCCTTACACTCACATATACCTGTCAGCTTCTCAAAATAAGCAATGTTATTCCACATGTAAATCCACTTTTTTTACGGCTAATAAAACTTGAGAATTACTTTATAGAATATTGGGTAAATGTAGGACAAGCAACTATTTGAAGTTTTTCCCCGTTAATATGCATTCTTCATGTACATGTACCTATGTATAGGCCTGGTGCAATAGAACAACCCAATATCCATGTTTCAACCCAAATTAACGGTTCTTGTGTCACAAAAAGACTTGACATCTGCTCAGTATTTATTCATTTATTGTATATATTTTTGTAACTGAAGTCCAAGTCATACTTTATTTGAGCATATGTGCCATTTTACAAGAATCTTGTAAAAGCCTCGAGACATTGACAGGGGTGTATGTGAGAGCAAGGAATGAGATTGTATCTGAGGTGTGAAATTTAGAAGTGAACGTTGTTGGTTTAGGAGTTTATGAGCTTGTAATCCAGTGGTAAACATACTGCATATCTATGTTCTGTTTTACAGAATCTCAGTGGCCACCAGAAACGATAATTGCCGTCTCTGTATCCGGAGTCCTATTACTCATCCTTATTCTTGTCATCGGCGTGTGGTTCCTTGCTCGGAACCGATTTAAGAAAGTACCTGATAGACCGGATTTTACCTCCATTAATCCTGATTATGAGCGTAAGATATGGATTACAGTTACTTTCGATAAGAACAAGTCTATTTGCAAACAAAATTTACAGGTCTGCCTCTTGTTGACATGATGTGTTTTATTTTTCTGTTAAAGGAAGAATAGACTATTTGTTATTTGTATATTTGTCAATGTTACCTGAGATTTTTTGTAAAATGCGCATTATATTTTTTCTTTGTCGGTCTGAATTTTTATGGGATTATATCTCAGAGTTATGATGCTTTTACATATTAATGAAATGGAGCGATACTGAAATTGAATTTTATTTGTTTAAAAAGTAAACGCTATCTATCCAGAAAGAAATGTAATAAGATTTCTGTGAGTTCATTGAATGTCATGCTCCTATGTATCTGATGCAGATTACAACCCAGATGAATGGGAAGTGGAGCGTGACAAGATCCAACTGATTCGTGAACTGGGTCAAGGGTCGTTTGGTATGGTGTATGAAGGTGTTGCCAGGGACCTGTATGGAAAGGAAGATGAAATCAAAGTAGCTGTTAAGGTATTGATTTAGATTGATGGATGAAAGAGGAAAAAGTCGGTTATCACTTTCATTTTTCTGGCTCTGAATCAAAACAAGTAGAAAGAGAACAAGTTTGTTATCTGAATCAAAACAAGTATAGTGTATAACAGACTTTTATTTTATCATTATTTCTATTGTTGAGACTAGTGAGGACTAAACGTTTCCTCAGTCTTTACAACTTTATTTTCTGTTTTGTCTTGGTATGCTAAGCAATATTGACATGAAATTTGTTGTGTAGCTTCTTGAGGATAACTTAAGATAAAAGTTTCACAGTGGTTAAGATTAAACAATTGATACTAGAGTTATGGCCCTTTACCATGATATTGGGGAGCATGCAGTATGCATGTATTCTAAAGTGTTACTATAGGAACTGTGAATCTTTGATTGCAAAGATTTCTTGGAATCTACAAATCCTTCATGAGAATGAAAGCTCAGGAAAGAAATCAAGTATTTCTTTGTTTAATCTGTGATATGTTTGTAAGTGTTTGAATTGATCTTGAATTTCAGACAGTGAATGTACATGCCACTTACCGAGAAAGAATGGAGTTCCTGAGTGAAGCTTCCAGGATGAAGTACGTATATGTAGTGTTAAAAAATACTGTGTTACGGTCAAATTTTAATGTTTAGTAGATCAGTCGACAACACTGTGTTACTGTCAAATTCTAGTGTTTAGTAAATCAGTCAAAAATGCAATGGTCAAATTCTAGTGTTTAGTAAATCAGTCAAAATCGCAACTGTCAAATTCTAGTGTTTAGTAAATCAGTCAAGAACACAACAGTCAAATTCTAGTGTTTAGTAAATCAGTCAACAACACAATGGTCAAATTCTAGCATTTAGTAAATCAGTCAAAAACACAACGGTCAAATTCTAGTGTTCAGTAAATCAGTCAACAACACAACAGTCAAATTCTAGCATTTAGTAAATCAGTCAAAAACACAACAGTCAAATTCAAAACAACAGTCAAATTCTAGTGTTTAGTAAATCAGTCAACAACACAATGGTCAAATTCTAGTGTTTAGTAGATTAGTCAACAACACAACAGTCAAATTCTAGTGTTTAGTAGATTAGTCAACAACACTTCGTGTTACGGTCAAATTCAGGAATTATAATGTTTGAAAGTTGGTATTTGACCTTGACTTCTCTGACTTTAGGGCCTTTGCCTGTAACCATGTGGTAAAGTTGCTTGGTGTGGTCTCCGATGGTCAGCCCGCTCTACTTATCATGGAGTTAATGGAAAAGGGGGACCTCAAGAATTTTCTCCGGATGCATCGACCAGTGGAAGAGGTGGGTGAAGAAATAATTGTACTATCAATTAAGAAATACATATCAAGTTAATGATGACTGTAGACATAGTTTGTGGAATTTGGTATATGTATGATAAAAATGTACTGTACAATGTACACTTTGTATTCCATAAGAATACATATACTTCATAATTTTTTTTAGGACATTGATTCTACTTTTGCTGGGATACAGGTATTTATATATACATATATATATATATACACACACACATATATATATCATTGTGAAGTCATGATAATTAAGATTTCACAAATAATATCTTTTGACTAAGACATGAAATTTTCTTTATGCTCAACTAATAACAAACAAGTCATCACATTATCTTAATTAATTTACTGTCTTCAGTCATTCAGAAATCTTACAGAAATTTGAATTAAAAAGAAAAAGAAATTACAGTGTTTGTAAATATTGATGAGACATAAATTGAGAAAACTTTTCAGGAATTGGTCTTGTCTTTTTCAGGAAAATATAAGTCGGACACCTCCCACCATAAAACGAATTATTCAAATGGCAGGTGAAATAGCAGATGGCATGGCTTACTTAGCGGATAAAAAATTTGTACACAGGGATTTAGCAGCAAGAAATTGTATGGTTGCTGATGACCTTACTGTTAAAATTGCTGGTAAGTAGAAACTAGACCTCTGTTGTCATGTGGTCAGCTTCTGACTGCAGTCGTAACTAATCAGCTATTTCCATAACTGCAAATAATCCTTGTATGTAGATCAATGCCATCAGAGTCTGTTGCTATGTGTACACAAATGTAACTGTGACATCACAGATATACGTTACAATATGAAACATGAGCTTTGGGGCTGAAACAAATGCAGTTAAGATATCATACATATCTAAGGTATTCTACCACTATCAATTTCTACTTAGATTTTTATGCATTAGAGAGAATGAGACTTTAATGGATACCAAAACTGAATCTGTCGTTAAAATCAATCTCTCTTCTAAATAACACATTATTTAGGGATTTTGTTCTAGCCTTCTAACTTATCCACATATGCACTTATGGCAAATTCATGCATCTATTTGATGCAATCTTTACGCCGATTCACATCTGAGTCTTCTTTCCGGTTACAGAAAATGACACACGTGATCCGATTGCTTCAAACTTCCACCAGAGTTTGTTTGCTCACAAACCAAACTCTTCCAGTTAGACATTATGGGATAGGGATTTCCTAGGAATTACAAAACCACGTGATCGCGTACACTGTGTGACGTCACGGTAGAATGAAGCAAAAACATAATGTCAAACATAAACAGTTCAAAATAAGAAAGTAAACATCAAGTTCATTACTTTACATTATTATTTGAATAGACCCTCCCTACTTTTTAGTGAACTTTTGATCATTTTATGTTCAAAATAAAATCCATACTTTCATAATAATGCTTTTAGAATGTCAATATTTTCAAGTTTTAACTGCGAACTATTTAGTGTTATTTGCCCGCGTGAGAATCACGGACTCACAATATACAAATCTGTTTCTGCACTGCGTCAGCCGGGAGAGGTCTATATGTAGATGAGGCCTCGACGGGGAGTTTGCCGATTGCTTCTGACAGCTGTAGGGTCTGAAATAGTTTGTGATGTTTAAGTGGGATGTTTCATAATCAATTTAAATGGTATTTACTTACAAATTACAAAATCTGTAAGTGATATGGAATATGGGAAAAGGAAATACAGTCAAACCTGGTTATCTTGAATACATTGGTTCCAAGAAAAAACGTGGAGATACATGAAGACAATGTAGTTGGGAATTTCCACTCACTTCGAAATATCTATGGTATTCAAGATACTGAAGTTCAGCTATAGTTAAAGTATGAATGTATTTATCTTGACTAAAGCTCTGCTAATGCCAAAATACAATTTCCTTGCACTTATGTTTTCAGATTTTGGCATGACACGAGACATATATGAGACAGATTACTACAGGAAAGGTGGTAAAGCACTGTTACCGGTGAGATGGATGGCACCCGAGTCGCTAAAGGACGGGATATTTACCAGCCTCTCCGATGTGTGGTAAGTGATATTCATAATGACAGGGAAAGTCCAAAGTAAGGGACCGGACTAGTAATGTAAGACACGTTTTCCGAGGATTTGTTTATGTATGACATGCAATTTTGTATATATGCAGGTAGCTTAAGCTTTAGATAGCCAAAGTATTTCAAATACAACAGTATACTAATCTGAAAGTTAATAAAAATCAGGGTTAGGATTTTTATGTTGATGACCCGCAAAATTTTCAAAAATAGACACAAATTTGCTTCCCTAAGTCGTAAATTGTAAAAGATAATAGAACAACTTAATTGTAAAACTCTTAAATGGATCAGGTAATGATGGAGAAAGTGAAATAAAATAAATGTGTGTGTTAATGCATTTCACAATAGTTACAAGATGACGGTTAATGGAATGTGTTTTTGACAGGTCGTACGGAGTAGTCTTGTGGGAAATGGCAACCCTAGCTGCCCAGCCCTATCAGGGTTTGTCCAATGAGGAAGTCCTACGATATGTGCTAAATGGACGGGTCATGGAGAAACCGGAAGACTGCCCTGACCGGCTGTAAGTAGATGGACATTGTTTATATTTTGACAGTCATTCAATATTGTTGGTGTGTGCCAGGAAATGGTTAAGATTTGTTAGTGAAAAGGTCAAGGCATTAGAATATACTTGCTAGAATTGGAGAACTTTGCTGAAAACCTGTTCATACTTTGTATTGAAGCATTGAAATAGTGATTTGCTTTATGGAAATTACTAGTTATTCATTTCTAATTATGTCTCCCCTTTGAAAGGGAGACATATTGTTTTGGCCAGTTTTTTTCTTCTTCCTCAAACTTGAATTTTGTCCAGGCATTGACTTGAGAACCCTTTGACATTAAGACTTGCATTGCATTAAGGCAATACAACTGGAAATTCCACTGATGTCTTATCAACTGATGTAAAATTTACTGGTGAGCCGTACATTGAATTTTCTCCGACATCTCCTGATGAAATTAGGAAGCTTTTGAGGAGTTCGCCTTCTAGGAGCTGCGAAATTGATTCTATACCAACATACCTATTAAAACAATGTATAGAAAGCTTCATTCTGATAGTTACATCTTTAGTAAACAAATCTCTTAGTGATTCGTCTGTTCCAAACATCTTCAAACAGGCAACTATCCGACCACTCTTAAAGGCCGAGGTTTTCAACCGGTCGGTTTTCCTCAGGTAAGTTAAGTGTGGGGCGGAGCTAAGTTAAGGCAGGTGTGAAGACCCGAGCCCAAGGAAACCCTGCTAGCTTGTATATACCGTCCCAAATACACGGGATGTTATCAGTGTTACCTGCATTAACTGTACGTTTTCGTAAGATTGAAAAATTCATGGTAGTCATTTTTCTTGTGCAGGTTAATTGAAACGTTGATGATTAAATCTAATGAATCAAACGTAAGAATTAAAGCTTGATGAATTTATTTCATATAAGTGAGAACGTTAGCCATTGAAAACTTTGACTGCCTTCATTCGTCGGATAACCAGTATCGGACGATGTATGACTGCCAAACATACATTCATTCATTCATACTTGGTTTTTCTGAACCGCACACCAGAATTCTCTGTCTACCAAAGTTGTCTGTGTGACTTGTCCATAACGCATGGCCTACAAAAACAGGACATTCGTATTTTCCGACAGTTCCTTTAATAACTGGTCTAGACGAAGAATTTGTTCTTCCTCTGGATCCCAATTCCAACCATTATACGCAAGAAAGACCCCTTATAGCAGCTAATTTCTCTTCCGATTAGTTAAACTTTTGTGGCCATATTTCGATGGGAAAATTACGCCTATAAATTTTCAACTGAGTGTGAACAAGATTTCATTAATGTACAATGTATTTACTCATAATTAATCTGTTTTAAGTTAGCGTAAAATCGATATCAGTGTAAATTATATTCAACAATCCATGATAATTATTATCAATCGTACCCATTCCTAAGCATAACCTACTATATTCTATTATAATTTATGTAATTGTATGCAAAATTTACTACTATTATTGTGTGACTCTCTCTACATGAAAAAGCCAAAACCATTTCCCTATCGAGCAGGTTTACGTGGTAAGCATCAAAAGATTGCACGGGCGCCTCGATCGCTAGATAAGATATACACAAGGACTAGTCACTAAATGTCCATCAATTTCTAGCATCCAATCTGACGCTTAATTTCTCCTGATTGACAAGGGTTCACAGACCAGGTAAACTAGAAAGCGGTGCTTATTTTCTCGGTCTTTAAAGAAACCTGAATTAGATAAGGAAAACCTGAAAAACTATCGCTTGGTTCCAAATCTCCCTTTCGTGTCCAAAATTGTTGAAAAAGTAGTTTTGGCGAGAATTAATATCCAAATGCAAACAACTTAATGGATAGTAAGCAGTTGGCGTACCGGTGTGGCCACTTGACCGATACTGCTTTAGTGAAAGTGCATCACAACGTAGTTGCAGCTTTGTATAACAATTGTTGTTGTATTCTTGTGATGTTGAATCTCTCAGCTGCATTTGATGTTTTTGACCATTAGATTCTTTTTCAACGAATTGACTATAGTTACAGTATGTCTGGGTCAGCTTTATCTTGGATCAGGTCGTATTTGACTGGTAGACGTCAGTATGTGGTCATTATCAGGTCGTATCTGACTGGTAGACGTCAGTGTGTGGTCATTATCAGGTCGTATATGACTGGTAGACATCAGTGTGTGGTCATTGGTTTTGAATTATCCAAATCCCAAGAAATAAAGACTGGCGTCCTGCAAGGTTCCGTTCTCGGGCCTCGACTTTACTGTCTGTTTAGTAAACCCATCGGTCATACATGTATATGTGATATTCACAATATGGATTATCATTGCTACGCTGATGACAGTCAAATTTATATCACGGTTGAACCACGGGACAGCTGGGATGATATCTCAGAACGACTTTTGGCATGTCTAATGGATATTCACAACTGGATGGGTTCAAACTAATTAAAGCTGAATCAGGACAAAACAGAACTCATGGTGTTCGTTCTGAAACAAAATAGATCCGAAAATCTTGACTTTCACATTTCGTTCAGAGGAAACATTATAACTGAGGCTGATTGTTTGAAAAATCTTGGGACAATTTTTGACAAGTCACGTACTATGGACAAGCAGTGTAGTTCCGTTACAAGATCATACTACATGCATATCCGTCGGATAGGTAGCATTCGTCCATTCATTTCTGAGGTTGCATGCAAGATACTTGTGAACTCTTTGGTAACACCTGAGATTAGATTATGTCATACCGTCATTTAATTTCATTTAATTGTTTGGTGTTTTTTTTAATTGTTGCTTTCCTCACCGCTACCCCTGTAAAGCGCCCTAGAGTAATAATGCTTTATATAAGGCGCTATATAAATTTTATTTATTATTATTGTTATAAGACTTCAAATATGGAACACGAAGAGATGGTATTAGGGTGCACTGCATCAAAAGTATTGATCTTGACCCATTCATAAAGTCAAGGTCAATCTTTTATAGTAGAATCTGATCCAGGCCATAACTTGAAATCCCTTTGACGTTAGAACTTTCAATCTTTGAACATGGAAAGGTGGTATTAGGGAGGGATGCACTGCAAAAAATTTTTTGACGTTGACCCATTTATATAATCAAAGTCAATCTTTTACATCAGAACCCGGTCCAGGCCTTTACTTGAGAACCCATTGACATTAGAACTTCGATCTTGAAATATTAAAAGAGAACATTAAGACAAGATGCACTGAACCAAAAGTTTTGACCACAACCCATTTCTACGTTTAAGATTAAGTTTTAGAAAAATATAACTCAGCCATAAATATAGACCCTATTGACATGAAGACTTGAAAGTTGGAATAATCATCAATGAGATTAAGCTGAGATGCACTGCATTACAATGTTTGACCTTGACACATTTCTTCAAGGTTAGATTATAAAAAAAGCAGTTAAATCATTGAAAAATGTGTTCATTTCTCAATTAAATAACTTGCTAACCCTTAAAGATAAAGAATTCATACTTAGTAGTACAATTAGTACAATATTGATGTAAGATGGATGACAAGACATTTACACTGGCCCTTGATATTGCCCACATTATACTCTTGCACTCATTATTATTGCCTCATAAGAAAACCAAACTTTGAAGGGGAGAAATATGTTTGATTTGTGAATAAAAAACACCCACTAATATTCTTCTTTTTACTTGTAGATTTGAATTAATGCAAAAGTGTTGGCGCTATAGACCAAAACAGAGACCAACTTTCAAGGAGATTTTAGAAGAGTTGGTACCGGAACTAGACCCATCATTTGCCCACAAGTCATATTTTTTCAGTGAGGAAAATAAACAGGACTCATTAGAATACATAGAAGAAGGTGATGAGGATTTGGATGAGTCCAAAACACCATTCATTCAGAATGATAATGAATGTGAAGTGAAAGGGGCGGAAGGGGGCGTTGACCTCCGTGAGCTCCCAGACCAAGAAATAGACGATGATATAGACATCGAGGAAGAATTCTATCCGTCAGACTTTCAGGAAACAAAGCGTTCGTATCAGAATGGGGAGTTATTCCCAGAGCTGAGGATTGATAATGTGAATAATGTGTTGTATTCTCGTTCACAAGCAGACAAGCTGATGTTGAATGGCACGGAGCCTTGTGACTGCATTCTAACACAGGAGACTAATCCTGATTCACATCCGGATCATCGGTTTAGTTCTTGTTCCAATCCTTATAGTGCAATAGGGTCAAGTGACGATAGCAAAGACAGCTCAAAGAGTTCCAGTGGTAGTTACGCTCAAATGAACGGCGTCCATATTGCGAACGGACATATTGCCATGCATAACTTAAAAACGACAAAATGCTAGTGGTTCTTTTTCTCATTTTTTCCCTCATAGTCATGTCTTAAAATTGATGTTATTGTGATCTCATATCTACCATATTTCATCGTTTTCCATCTATTATATCAGTTTTCTGAAATTTCTTTCCAAATATTTTGACTTGATCTCGAGTCAATTGTACAGGCTGGTTCTGCTTTCATCATCGACTCTGTCAAAAGAAGAAAACACTGATTTTTTGTGAGAAAGGTTTTTGGACATGGGTTGAGATTTATACACTGTTGAATGTATCAATACATTGTGCTCAGTTTCAGTTTCTGCCCTGGACCCTTGATTACAGATCTTAAGTATGTGTTGAGATTAATTTTTTAAAATGGTTTTTATTTTACAGTTTGTTACAACATATACATGGTGTTCTATTATGCAAAGATTAGGAAAACGAAATATTCTTGACACAATGCAATTTTTAGGGCAATGAATTTTGAAAGGGTTTTCTTTTTGAACAGGTTGACATTGTTGAAAAATTAGCCCAGTAAGGTACACATTTTCTAAATTACGGTTAATTTCACTCCTTGGTTCAGTGTGACATTGAATCTTTGAATCATGTGAACTTTCAAAGCCATTGAGAGGATTTTTTTTAAATGTTTGTCAACTTGAGGTTGTAATGCCGCAATTTTTATTTTTACAAAAAGTGGTTTAATACAGATGACATTTTTTTGTTTGGGTTTTTTTTTTTTTGTTGTTGATGGATTTCGAAAATAATCCCTATAAAAATGTAAATAGTATTAGATGATACAAGAAAAACAGTGCTGTTGCAAGCTTGTATAGAAATGTGATAATAATAATTATAGAGAGCTGTTTCGGATACTCAGAATGTTTTATTTTAGTGTAAAATTAATTTTCCCCTATTGTCTTTAGGCTCTGTCAGTCCAGCTTTGTGGTTTAGATTTTTTTCAAACTAGTCTTAATGTTAAACTGATCATGTAATCCAATGTAAAAAAAAAGAACAAAACCCAGTAATGTATACATTCTAGTCGTAGTGGCAGTGAAACAGAGAGAGGAGATTTCTGTGAAAGAAATTAGCGATTTTAAAAATAAAATTAATTTCTCAGTTCGGTGAACACATTCTTGATATTTAAGATCTCTGTTATTGAAATCAAAATGATATAGCCCCTTAGTAGTAGGTAGCGAGTGGTATATGTAACATTGGAGTGTGAAACATGACAAATAAAAATAGTCACGGTGACTCAGTCTGTGGTTTGCAGTACCTGTGTTGTGACATAAGGTTTAAGTAGTATACCTCATCGTAGGTGGAATTTTCAGTTTTGTGAACTAAAAGAAACTGAAGGAAGTCATTCGAAGATGACTCTGATAATATTCTGTTTTATTTTGTAGTGATGAGCATCTCCAAAAAAATTATAAATAATTCACGGAAACTTGTTTCGAAAATTTATGAGAAAATCATGGAAAATTGCTATGAAAATTCCTGGGTAATTTTTTACAGTGGTAGTCAGATATCGATAACGCCATGCATTCTTTATTGAGGTGCTGCAGCACACAGATTTCACTGTTCATGAGACAAGAGATCTATGTCCATCTCGACTCAGTCTAAGAACACGGTCTGATTTTGGACTAAGCAACATTCCTTTATTTCATTGATCACAAGTCCAAGTCTGTCATTATGTGTACATGTGAGGTGTTGAAGTTTTGATAATGATGGAATGAAAACTGGGGTCATGTTGTACTACATATGTAGAGAGAAAGCTCATTTGTCTGATTTGAAAAGTGAATTCGTTTTGATAAAATGTTGGATTTTTTCATCCATTTGCTTATCAAAAAGTTAAAAAAAGATTTAGTTTTAAGTCAATGCTTTTTTAGCTTACCTGAGCTGAAAGCTCAAGTGATGTTTTCTTATCACCTGTTGGCTGTCTGTCTGTAAACTTTTCACATTTTCGACTTCTTCTCCAGAACCACTGGGCCAATTTCAACCAAACTTGGGTGAAGGGCTTTCTAGTTTGTTCAAATGAGGGACCATGCCCCCTTCAAAAGGAAGATAATCACAAAAGTGCAAAAATAGGGTGGGTTCATTTAAAAATCTTTTCAAGAACCACTGAGCCAGAAGAGCAGAAATTTACATGAGAGCTTTCTGACATAGTGTACATTCAAGTTTTTAAAAATCATGACCCCTGGGGGTAGGATGGGGCCACAATAGGGGATCAAAGTTTTACATAAAATATATCGGGGGGGGGGGGGGGGGGGGAATCTTGAAAAATCTTCTCCTCAAGAACCATTGGGTTTGGAAAGTACAAATTTACATAAAAGCTTCCTGACATAGTGCAGATTCAAATTTGTAAAAATCATGGCCCCCGGGGCTAGGATGGGGCCCACAATGTGGAATCAAAGTTTTGCATACAAATATATAGAGAAATTTTTAAAAAATCTTCTCAAGAACCATTGGGCCAAAGAAGTTGGCATTTACATGAAAGCTTTCTGACATAATGCAGACTCAAGTTTATAAAAAAAAAATCATGGCCCCTGGGGGTTGGATGGGGTCACAATAGGGATCAAAGTTTTACATGAGAATATATAGGGAAAATCTTTAAATATGGGCCAAGGATACTCAGGTGAGCAATGTGGCCCATGGGCCTCTTGTTTTAATTTAAGATCAACAAAATGTTTCTGTTGAAAGTCAAAGTGATTGGATGGTTCAATTGAAACTGTCTTGTGTTTACGAGGATGGGTTGTGAAAAGCCAAGCAAAAAAATTATAATTATGGATGTCTTAAAGTTTGTATGATACAGTGATGTCTGCATTAGATTCATCAAACTAATTATATTGAAGTAACTTTCTCACAGGCATTAAACCTCAATTAATTTTACATATCCAACATGACGTCAGAATACAATTGACCAAAATTCGTGACCGACAGTGTCGTGTATGTTTATGTTGTTGGTAAACATTGACCATTCTCTGGGTTTATTTATACCTCAGTCCATTTTATGCTTACCTCATGGCGGGATAGTGTTTTAGGGGGGTGGGTGGGGGTGGCACTGGATCTGTATCAGTTTTAGATATTGGTTTCATTTAGATTTTACAAAGAGAATTTTATAAAGTTACTGTCCTTTTTTAAAACGAAAATGTGTAAATTATGTACTGCACATTACATCCAGTTGAAATATTTTTTGAGATGATTATTAACCAGTTTGACTTTGGTTTTTTTAAAGAATATACATTATTTTTTATGTGTGATATGAATCATTTAAATATAATTCTTTAACCATTTGGATAATTTTGAATGAAATAGCCTCTGCTATAAGTCGGGTATAGTCTTGTTCTGGACGAATTTCGAACACCCACTCCCCCTTTTGTGACAGGTACACACAGGACAATTATAATCATTAGCTTTGACTTTAATTATGTAGATGAAGGACCTTATCATGTGATGATCTTTAGAGACAGACTATGTATTATTTTGTTTCTACCTCTTTAATTATTACGTATATTTATTTTCATCATTGAAGTAAAATGCATTTCACAGGAAGTAGGTTGTTTCACAATTCAAATGAACAGAACATTGGTCATTTAACAATAAAACTGTTTTAGAAATTTTTTTTTTGTTGTTTTGAAAAGATAGGTTGTTTATTTAATGAAGGCATTCAGTGGGTTTTTTTTCTAGAGGGAACAATTTTTGCTTGTTTCAAATGCTGTTTTAAATAACTAAAATTTGTTTTCAGTAATTTTCGAAATTTGTTGTATTGTTAGAAATTCGCACTTTTAACGTATTAAACAGAAATTTTTTCAATAATTTGAAGTTATATAGAGCAGAGAATATACGTGATATGAAATTTATTTATTGTAAAGAATTTTTAAAGATGAACTCATTATTTGGAACTAACTCTCTGTACCTCCTCCTTATTAAACTTAATGGGGAAACCAAATACTATTACACCAGGTTCATAGTACACAAGGTTTTGTATATAACAATATGTACATCAATATTTAATATTTTTATTGATACAGCATCACTACATGTTGGTATGATATATGTTTTATAATTTGTTTTCATACAATTTGATGAGGAATGTTTGTTAAAGAAAAAGAGTTTCATTAGAATACAAGATGAGGTATTGTCATTAAGTGTTGGTGTAAATGTCTAGGTGTGTTAACATCATCTACAGTATAAAAGCCTGATAATATGTATGTTCTGTCAAGTTTTAGCTTTTTTGTTGGAAGAGAATAAAAATTCAAATTTATAAAGATATTTTTGATAGGTAATTTTTTCCTTGTTAATTCAAATGTCAAACTTATTTCATTTTGGAGGGAACTTTCATCTTTTTTGGAGGTACAAACACAGTGTAACGTCTATGAATATTTTTGGGAGCTAATTATTGTTGTTAATGATGATGGTAAGTGAAAATATGGTAAGAGTGTGTCTTAAGACTTGTGAAGAACAGAACAGATGTATTGTACATACAGATGACTATTTATTACAGAGACCAGGTGACAGCTCTGAGGTTTGTGTTGTCTGTTCATCATTTGTCCATTGTCATTCAGATGATTCAAGTGGCATTGTCATTGGGCTGTACATAGAACTGCATTCAGTTTTTGTAGCTTTTGCCTACCAACCAAAGTACAAAAATGATTGTGTAAATAAAAAGTGAGTCATAAAAACTGTGCACTTCTTTGTTATTATTTGCAGAGGAATATCTGTCATCCGTTTTGCATTATGAATTATACCCACACTTTCTAAAGAAAGTTCGGGTATATTGTTGTTACCCTGTTCCATCCGTCTGTCACACTTTCTTTATCCTCAAACTCCGCCTTTATCTTAAGTAGTAACCAATCGACCTTATGGAAGATGATTGGTGGTGTCCTGTAGATGTGCATTAAGGTTTCGGAATTTTCATTTTTACCCTGGGGACGAACTAAGGGTTAAAAAAGACAATTTTATACATACATCTGGTTCCCAGAACTCCTCTTACACATAATACAATAGCAAAATTATCTTTTGGAAGATGAATGGTGGTGTTCTGTAGTTGTGCAATAAGCTTTTGGAATTTTCAGTTTTACCCACGATATTTTTTCTAAAAAAGACCCTGGTCCCCTGAACTCTTAAAGGAAATTAGTGGTGTCCTATTGATCTGCAATAAAGTTTCAGAATTTTCATTTTCACCCTGAGGCCCAAATTGGAAACGAAAAACGACATTTTTATCTAAAAGAAGAAACCTGCTTCCCTGAATTCCTCTTACATTTTACACAGTATTCAAATGATCTTTTGGAAGGTAATTGGTGGTGTTCTGTATAGATGTGCAATAATGTTTCAAAATTTTCATTTTTACTATGGGGCCCAATGGGAGTCGAAAAACAACGTTTTTAGATCAGCTGAGCTGAAAGCTCAAGTGAGCTTTTCTGATCGACTGTTGTTTGACCATCCATCTGTCCATATGTAAACTTTTTACATTTTCGACTTCTACAGAACCACTGGGCCAATTATAACCACATTTGGCCAAAAGCATCCTTGAGTGAAGGGCTTTCAAGTTTGTTAAAATAAAGGGTCATGCCCCCTTCAGAGGGAAGATAATCACAAAAATAGGGTGGGGTCATTTAAAACACTACTGGGCCAGAAGAGCTGAAATTTACATGAAAGCTTCCTGACATAGTGTAGATTCAAGTTTGTTCAAATCATGTCCCCTGGGGGTAGGATGGGGCCATAATAGGGGACCAAAGTTTTACATACAAATACATAGGGAAACTCTTTAAAAATCTTCTTTTCAAAATCTACTAGGCCAGGAAAGTAGAAATTTACATGAAAGCTTACTGACATAGTGCAGATTCAAGTTTGTTAAAATCATGTCCCCCGGGGTTAAGATGAGGTGATAATAGGGGACCAAAGTTTTACATACAAATATATAAAGAAAATCTTTAAAAACCTTCTCAAAAACTACTGGACCAGAAAAATGGAAATTTACATGAAAGCTTTCTGACATAGTGCAGATTCAAGTTTGTTAAAATCATGGCCTTTGGGGTTAGGATGGGGCCACAATAGGGGATCAAGGATTTACATAACTAATAAATAGAAAAAAAAATCTTTAAAACTTTTCTCCTCAAGAACCATTTGGCTAAAGAAGTTTACATTTGCACAAAAGCTTCCTGACATAGTGCAGAGTGATGTTTGTAAAAATCATGCCCCCCCCCCCCCCCCCGGGAATAGGTTGGGGCCACAATAGGGATCAAAGTTTTACATGCGAATATATAGGAAAAATCTTTAAATATTAGCCAAGGTGACTCAGATGAGCAATGTGGCCCATGGGTCTTTTTTTCTGAAAAAAAAAAACAAACCTGGTTCTCAGAACTCCTCTAACATTTTATGCAGTACCCAAATGATCTTTTGTAAGGTAATTGGTGGTGTCCTATAGATGTGCAATAAGGTTTGAATTTTTATTTTCACTCTGGGGCCCAAATGGGAGTCGAAAATATTTTTTTCTGAAACAAACCGTGGTTTCCAGAACTCCTTTTACAAGTTATGCTGCAGCCAAATCATCTTTTGGAAAATGATTGGTGGTGTTCTGTAGATGTGCAATATGGTTTCGAAACTTTAGTATTGGCCCCGGGGGCAAATAAGGGCTGAAAAATGATGTTTTCTATCATAAAGCTTGTAACTTGAACTCCAAGGAGTAGTCACATGATATTCACAAAGCTGGTTGGCGAATTCACATCAAAACCCAATTTCTATTGAGATGAATCTCAGAAATCCACAGACCCTTAAACCCAGTGATCGTCTCCGAAAGTCCAGAGATATACATGTACATCTTAAATGTTCATCACTCACACTGTCATGATCGTGTGCAGGATTGGACAAAAGAAGATGGCAGACGGCATTTCCAAACAAAGGTAGGCTCTTAAAACTCTTCATTTTACCGACTTATTAGACGACGAATTTGTGAATTCAAAACACTGCCTGGCCAGGGAGGCATCATTAAGTTGATTGGTTGTTGGAATTCTTACTCATGTACACGTACAACTCTAAATTCATTGATCAAAGTTGACAATGTTGCCTCGATAGAATTCGAAGCGGGCGAAGATGTTTCTAATCATGTTTTCATGCTTTTTAAGAAAGATACTTTCGGTAAAATAGACTCTGCACATATCTTTTGATGAAAACTTGATCCAGTGTATGCGATTTGTCCCTTAAATTGCCTTGGTTAGATCGATATCTTGACTTGAACATTTGCTAATGTGCAGGATTGGACTATGGTCGTTTCTACGATAAACGTGCCGGATTGGACCTCGATTTTGGTTCAGGATTGGACCCTCTTTTTATCTTTATTTTCAAAATCCTTTATATTTTCGAATCTCGACTTCACTTTATCATATTTTAGTTTGATTACTGTAGCTTATTAGATTCTCAGACATTTCCAACATGACCATGGTGTATTTTGAATTATTTATTTTACTGTTATCAAATTACATCGTCGTTTAAGTTCCCAAGGACGACAGTTGCGACTGTAAAAATATCCATAAATATGTTGTTACAAGCTCTGTCAGCTGGAATCAAAACATATTCTTCATGTAACCTACCTTATTCTTTGATCACTTCTGATTTATTAAACACAGAAGGATAGATGGTACGTATTTTGTTTTGATGTGTCTAATACGGGATTTTGATATTCCTCATATACTTTTAATTCATTCTGACAAGGTATCAAGTTTTTCTATTTTCTATTTAGCCCATTGTCTGCATATCGTATAGTGCTTTGTAAGGCAGGGTGATAATTTTGGCTTACTTTATAAGTTTTGTGTCATGTCGACAAAATTTGGATTGCTAAAATATATGTTTTGTAGCCACATGTCTGCCAAAATATATTCCGCTAAAATGTCTCGTATACATATGAGCTAGAAAATCGCCAGATTGTACATCTGTTGAAAAAGATCGCGATACGGTATGTGCTTTTTGTGAAATACAAAGTTAGTATTAAACTGCGTCTTAGGTATTCTCTTTAGAGAAGTCGAGAGGCATAGCCTACATCGATGTAGGCTATGCCTCTCGACTTCTCTAAAGAGAATACGTCTTAGGCAATCCCAATCAGACAATCATCATGTATAAAGTTGTTTTGAGTTATTACTAAAATATATGGTTCGATTAGATTCATTCTCTGTCCACCTAGCTAGGAAATTCAGTAATCTAAATCACTGACAGGGTCACGGCCCTGGTTTGTAAAATTTGCAGTAACGCAGCGGTATTGAGCATCGCAAGTTATATAATACTAGTATATATGCAAGGCCAAAGACACAATATTTAGTGCTAATAACAAAATACTTTGTAATCAATATCATATTCGGATTATATATATAGACTTTCACAACTAGAAAATGCAAAACTGTCAAATTAATATGAAAGTTTTAAATTTCTCAAATAGGGTCAGGACGAGAAACCCGTACATATACATGTATATACTATAAGGACTGTTTAGAATGAAACTAGGATAAGAAAATTTTTGTTTATTCAACAGCTTCAAAGACAAAACCAAAACAAACATGTTGATGAAGGAAAGTGTTGAAAGATTTGTCACTGCGACAGGCAGCAAATTTGTAATATTTTGATATCAGAATCAAGTATCCTGCTTTAACAGCTTTCTAAAAACAATGAGCATGATGCGTTTCTGATTTACATTTCATCACCTTGTATTGGGAGAAACATTCTTTTCATTTTCTCATATTTCACCTCCGTGAACTGTCCATATTTTTGTTGATATCAAATTTAAAGTAGTTTTAAGTACAATATATGATTTTTCAACAAATGGGTGATAATGAAGACTGACATTCCATACATTTAGCTTTGACTGGTATTGACTGTATAACTTATTCCAGATTCCAGAAAGAAAATTGAGTTATCTTTGAGTTTTCAATTATATGAAATGCTATGCTAATACAAATGCAAGGTGAAGATAACGGACAGTGATCAATCTCATAACTCCTATAAGCAATACAAAATAGATAGTTGGACAAACACCGACCCCTGGACACATCAGAGGTGGGATCAGGTACCTAGGAGGAGTAAGCATCCCCTGTTGACCGGTCACACCCGCCGTGAGCCCTATATCCTGATCAGGTAAACGGAGTTATCCTCAGTCAAAATCAGTGTGCCAAGAACGGCTTAACAATCGATATGAAACACGTCAGACAGCATTTGACCCAATGCGAGGTTGTACGGACGAAGTAGACCGTTATAACGACCATAGAATTTGCGAAATGCTGACTTCAATCGAGACTGTTGAAATCCCTGTACCATCAATTTGTTTGTCAGTAGCTTACCTCGATGTAAAAACTGACTATACGCAGAACAAGCTCTTGCATATTGTATCAGTTGAGATATATAAACACCATATGCAGGTGATAATGCAATATTCCTACACAAATATGGGAAGTTGACGATGGAGAAGCTGAAATCATCCCGTTTGTCATACAGTTGAGTTGTCAGTTTGCCGTTAATGTCTACTTTCAATAAAATATCTAAGTAGGAAGCAGAAGTGTACGACTCTGTGGTGTCATTGACATATGAATGAAAGTTATTATTAGGAACTTTACCGAAGGGAATTTTATATGCACACTTGAATGTGAGAGGAATTTTAAGTAAATTGGATCAAATCAAAATAATGCTACGTAAAGGTGTATTTGATGTTCTGGCCTTGACTGAAAGTAAATTGGACAGCAAAATAGAAAATTCTGAAATATCAATCAATGGTTACAGAATTCTGAGGAGAGATAGAACCGGAATGGGGGTGGAATATTAGTCTACATTAAAGAAAAATTTACCATTACAAACATAAAAGTCATGGGTGATTTGGAAATGCTTGAATTTGTGATTTCTATTGTGCAGTTGACTAAAACATCCTGTGCTGTATCTTATCGACCTCCAGATTCCACAGTAGATTGGTTAGAGAAGTTTGAGGGGCGGATTGAACAACTAATAGCAGAACACAGAGATATTCTAATTATGGGCGATTTCAATGTGGATGAGTACAAGACAACGCGTTGAAAGACTATCATGAAAAGCATTGGATTTCAGCAACTGATAAAAAACCCTACACGTGAGACTAAAGACTCCAGTACTTTAATTGATAATATTTATGTGAATAGTCCGGATAAGTTTTCTTCATCAGGAGTATTCCCAATAGGATTAAGTGACCACAACATGATTTACGCTGTAAATGGTAAAATTAGAGCCGGTGTAAACAGTCACGTTCATATTAAATATAGACATTTTAAAAACTTAAATGAGAGCAGTTTTCAAGAAGAATTAAACACTATTGACTGGAGTCCCATATATGAAATGGTGGATATTGATACTATGTGGCAATTCTTTTATTCTAAATTTTTTTTGAAGTGGTGGATAAACACATTCCTCTAAAAGAAAGAAGAATTAACTCACGTTCAGAAGAATGGATAAACGATGACATACTTATAGAAATGCACTGTCGTGAACACCTCTTTAAAAAGGCGACACAGAGTAATGATGGTCACGTGTGGAACCTATACAGAGCATCAAGAAACAGGGTGACGAAAAAGATCAGGTAGGCAAAACATGCATTTGTTGAGGAAGTAATTTCCCAGGCAGAAAACAAGCCCAAGGACATGTGGGACAAGCTTAGGCAATTCTTACCATCTAAGAAAACGAATACAAACTGTACATTTCTTAAGGACAATAACGTAATTTTTAAAGATACAAAGGATATTGCCGAATGTTTTAATAATTACTTTTGTAACATTGGTCATGAGCTAGGAAAACATTTTGATGACACTTTACCTACTGTTGAAGAACAAATACCTAAAAATTCTTATACAATACCAGGTATAACTGCAGAATTTATTGAAAATGAGATAAAATGTATGTCTGCATCAAAGGCAACAGGTTTGGGTGGTATCTCTGTCAAACTTCTAAAACTTTCATCAAACAGTGTATGTGATATTCTTGCATATATTTTCAACTATTCTATATCTTCATGTACTTGTGCAGATGACTGGAAAAAGGCACGAGTTGTACCACTTTTTAAATCAGGGGATGAATGTCTAGTTAATAATTATCGGCCTGTATCCATTTTACCCTGTGTTAGCAAAATTTTAGAAAGGCATGTTTTTAATTCATTTCATGAGTATTTGTCAGTAAATTCTCTAATTATAGATTGTCAGTCTGGTTTTAGGCCAAAACACTCATGTGAAAGTACTCTTATTTCTCTAGTAGATAGATGGCTTAAAATATTGATGAAGGTAAACTTACTGGTGTACTTTTTATAGACTTACAGAAAGCATTTGACACTGTCAATCACAAGGTTTTATTACACAAACTCAAGTCATTTGGCATATGCAATGATACTTTTGAATGGTTTAAATCATATCTAACAAATCGTACACAGAAAGTTATTTGGAAAGGCAATTTATCGGATGAAAAAAATGTAACCATTGGAGTTCCGTAAGGCTCTATTTTAGGCCCATTGTTTTTTATCCTGTATATTAATGACTATCCACAAGCACTGAAACATTCTCATGTAAATATGTATGCAGATGATACTTCACAAGATGTAACAGATGAGTCAGTGGAAAACATTGAGTCAAAGATGTGCGAAGATCTTCAGCGCAGTATAATGTGGATTAAGGAAAATAAATTAAGCTTAAACCTGTCTAAAAGTCAATGTATGCTTATTGGATCGGCACAAAAATTATCAAAGTATCGAAAATTAAATTAAGTGATAAATAACCATGTCATAGAATGTGTTCAGGAGTCAAAATTACTTGGTATTATCATTGATGAAACTTTGTCCTGGAAAAGTCATATAGAATCACTTATGAATAAGATTTCCAAGAGAATTGGCATTTTAAGAAGAATAAGAGATTTTATGTCAAACGATGCGCTCCTGAAGATTTTTAATACTATGATTTTTCCACATTTTACATATTGTTGTACTATATGGAGCAATCCAAGAAATGCTGAAAATGTGAATAAGCTTTTTATATTGCAAAAACGAGCTGCAAGGGTAATTCTTAACATCAGAAATTTTGAAACACCATCTTTTGTCATGTTTACATAACTTAACTGGTTGCCTCTATCAAATTACTTTGTCTATAGAAAAGTCATTTTAGTGTATAAAGTTTTACATGGTTCAATGCCAGATTATTTAAATGTTTTTAAATATGTATCAGAAGTCAGTCAGAGGCAAACTAGAAATTCTTATTCAAATATATTGTATATACCCAGGGCAAAAACAGAATATTATAGAGGATCTTTCAGCATTTCAGGGAGTACAGTGTGGAATGCCTTGAGTCAAAATATAAGAAACTCAACAAGTGTTGCGTGTTTTAAGAGAAATTATCTTAGAGATTATCACCATACTTTTTAAGCTTCATTTTGTTCCTATTTATCTTACATTCATAATTATTTCTTAAGTTTATATGTATTCTACTTCTTTTAATTTGTGTTTATTTTACTAATATCTGTCTGTATGTATGTTATATGCAGGACCATATTGAAAACTAGCGTTATTGCTAAATATGTAATCCTGGATAATAAAGGCTTTATTAGTATTATTATTATTGTTAATAGACAAAACGTCGTGGATATATCTAAATGTCGAATTAAATGCCCCAGCAAGATATTTTTTCTTCTCGCGTAGAAGATTATAACCCAATGAGAGGTTATAAACGTTGCAGCATTATACTAAAGTCCCAAACATTTTCTTCTAGATTTCAAAACCGTTTTATACTTTAAATCATTTCATATCGTAGAGTTGAACTTCGTGGTTTGAGGAGAATTTAGCAAGTTTCGTTTCTCGAAAACAATGCAAATAAGATTCCCGTCAATATATGTGATTTTACAGCACCAGTATTTAGACTCTATCGAGAACAGTCTCGGAGTAATTGTTAATAAAAGTTAATAAGATAATGTATTTTATACCACTGTTATAAAACATTTAATTTCTTGAATCTTTAATAACATTGTAATAAATAGTATGTATCGCTCATTCAAAGTATCACCCTTCAATTTCATAATTATTGCTGTTTGGAATGTCCCTAATGTAAAACTTTACGGTACCAATTTTGATGCACCAGATGCGCATTTCGACAAATAATGTCTCTTCAGTGATGCTCAACCGAAATGTTTAAAATCCAAAATAACTATGAAGTTTTGGAGCTAAATATAGCCAAAAACAGCGTGCCAAAAAGTGGAGCCAAATTCGTCCAAGGATAAGAGATATGCACGAGGGAGATAATCCTTAATTTTGAAATGAATTTCTAAATTTTATAGCAGCAATTAAATATACATCCGTATTTTCAAGCTACTATGCTACTGGGCTGTAGAGACCCTCGGGTACTAACAGTCCACCAGCAGAGGCCTCGACCCAGGGGTCATAATGTAAAACTTATACGGTACCAATTTTGATGCACCAGATGCGCATTTCGACAAATAATGTCTCTTCAGTGATGCTCAACCGAAATGTTTGAAATCCAAAATAACTATGAAGTTTTGGACCTAATCTGACTTTCAGTAAATGTCGTCATGTATATATTAGGGTAACTGTTCCTTTGTTTATTTTAGGGTACTTATTTTTGTGTTTATGTTAGTATGTTATTTTAGGGTACCTGTTGCTGTGTTTATGTTAGTATGTTATTTTAGGGTACCTGTTGCTGTGGTTATGTTAGTATGTTATTTTAGGGTACCTGTTGCTGTGTTTATGTTAGTATGTTATTTTAGGGTACCTGTTGCTGTGGTTATGTTAGTATGTTATTTTAGGGTACCTGTTGCTGTGTTTATGTTTGTATGTTATTTTAGGGTACCTGTTGCTGTGTTTATGTTAGTATGTTATTTTAGGGTAGCTGTTGCTGTGTTTATGTTAGTATGTTATTTTAGGGTAGCTGTTGCTGTGTTTATGTTAGTATGTTATTTTAGGGTAGCTGTTGCTGTGTTTATGTTAGTATGTTATTTTAGGGTACCTGTTGCTGTGTTTATGTTGGTATGTTATTTTAGGGTACCTGTTGCTGTGTTTATGTTAGTATATTATTTTAGGTTATTGGTCACTGGGGTATACCTGATACTCATGCTGGTCCTCTGCACTTTTCTCATCATACTTAAGCACTATGGACCAAATATTCTCCACAGGAGCAAACCTTCAATTTGTAAGTGTGCTGCTTTGCAAATGGCAAGTCAGGGTTTATTGTGCTTACTTTGCTATTTCGTAAATTTCATTTACTGCTTTACTTTCATTCATCATTCGTTTTATTTTTGTTAATATTATCATCAGTATTATTATTTTTGAGTTTTCGTTATTTTTTCATAGATGAGGAAGTTGAACTTCATCAACTTGACGGTGAGTAAAGGTTTCGGAATAAAGCATGTAAACGTTTTATGGAATTTGTTCATTGCTATGTTGTTTAATTTTGAATTTCTATGAATTTACCGATACAGTTTTTTCTTGACACATACCCAACATAACTAGATATACATTTAATAGATCTGTTGGTAAAGTGAGACATGCAGACAAAATATTAATTTTTCATTGCAATTTCAAAATATGTTCCAAAGTTATTTCATTTATGACAGTAAGTCGTCTGGTCTCACTTTCCTATTTCCCCCGATAATATAAATAATTTTAATCATTTCAGTAGCTTAGGGGGAAAAAGATTTTAATTACGCGAATGTAATGGATGCTTTTCGTTTTTGTCAGATTTCAATGAAGGAAAAATATCTAGGTTGATTGCATTATGGGAGTATATAATATATGTATTATCGTTGTACATGTATTCGATTGTGCAGAGGCGCATTAAATCAGTAATATTCACCCTTGGATATCCTACAAGGTGAAAAAGTCAGCAAGGAATTGTTAAAGAAATTATTTCTGTGACAGAAGTGAATACCCCAGGATAGGACTACGTCTTACCTACACTGAAATACATTAAATATTTGAATTAATTTATGGAAAAGAATCCCATCTCCTGCGTTTAACAACCAACGGTTCCAAAATATTATCTTATAAAATATCGGTAGAAAGACTATCGCTCTAGGTGGTAGACATGTGCATGCCTCTCTCTCTCTCTCTCTCTCTCTCTCTCTCTCTCTCTCTCTGTGTGTGTGTGTAAGACACTAGTACTCAGGCAGCCATTAACGTGTGGTATGAAACCCACACTGATGACCTAAGACGACACGATGGTGAGTTTTGATAATTATATTTAAACGTTTGATATCTTTTCATTTCATTCTCTTCATTTCTCGATTGATATAGACGGCGAGGAAGAAATGTCCATAACAGGATTAGCAGAATCCGTTACTGCAGCTAAGACCTTAAACTTTAAGGTTTTATGAACGAATTAGCCTCTGAAATGGACGAGGAATATTGTCAAATCATCAAGTACCTGGTTACAGGTGAGACTTTCATAACAAGGTTTATGATCAAGAACCATCAAGGCACATTTAAACATTTCATTTTTGAAAATACACACTTAATAAAGTATGCCTGCGTGAAGCATCGCAGTTCATACCCTCATGTATTTAAAAAAAAGGGGGGGGGATTTCTTATATTTACGTTCTACTTTTGTTTCTGTTGGAATTCCCAGCCTTAAAATAGACGTACTATATTTTTCAATATTCACACGCGCTTTCTTTACAACTGTTTCACATTCATGAGGAAATGGCGATCATTACAGTTTGTAAAGATATCAAAGACACAAATCTTAGAAATGTGAATATTTTGTTAAATCAATATGACACAAATCTTAGAAATGTAAATATTTTGTTAAGTCAATATGACACAAATCTTAGAAATGTAAATATTTTGTTAAATCAATATGACACAAATCTTAGAAATGTAAATATTTTGTTAAATCAATATGACACAAATCTTAGAAATGTAAATATTTTGTTAAGTCAATATGACACAAATCTTAGAAATGTGAATATTTTGTTAAATCAATATGACACAAATCTTAGAAATGTAAATATTTTGTTAAGTCAATATGACACAAATCTTAGAGATGTAAATATATTGTTAAGGACATGTGGGACGATGTGGCCAAAAATAACTCGTCAATGAATATTTTTTCTTTTTTTCATGAAGCACCATCAGGATGTCCTGTACAATGTGTATAAATTTCATGGCCACTTTCTAGGTATATAAGGGAGATAATAAGCTTTGAATTACCCCCCTTTTCGAAAATTGTAAATTTTACAAGATCATTCCGATTTTCAATTCAAAAAAATAATTTGATGGAATTTTTATCTATATCTTTTACTATAATTTTTAGAATATATGTAAAATATAAAATATATAATAATAAAATGCTTAAACATAACCATATAATAAGATATTGGGAAAATTTAAGGATTTGGGGTGGAAATTGGTACTCAAAAACAGGGTAGTCCAGATACTAAATGAAGCACTGCTCAAAAACTTGTCAATGATTTTTTTTGCAAACACTGCAATTAAAAGCTATTCATATACCCAACTTCCTGTAGAAATATGAAGGGATGAAGCTAATCTTGATTTTGAGGTAGGCGTCCTTGAAGTTATACATTGATATGTTCACTTGGGGTTAGGCTTGGCGAAATATTTGTTATTAATAACTTTCAAGCTTATATTCTTTTCATGAACAACTACTGTTAAAAGCAATGGGGGATGGGACAGTCTCAATTTATTTGCACTACAAAAAAAAAAAAAAGCTAATTGTCAAAGACGGGGGGGGGGGGGGGGGGTGCAAGGGAGGGGGGCTAATTCTTCGTGCCTGTTTTGGAATACATTGTTAGAAACTATATTTGTTTTGAACCTATTGAAATATTTAGAATTTTCATGATTATGGAACCAAAATTGAGTTAATGGAAACAAATTAAAAATTTTTTTTTTTAAATATACATGTATATATTAAACATGGCTTCGAACAAAACGTCTAGTCTAGCTCTAAACAATACGTCTTCTTTCAAACCACGGGTTAGGTCTAGTTAACGTCAATGTGAGCTACTACTTCCTTTACTAGATCAACAGCATTTCCGCGGCCATGGTAGCTAGTGTCGCTTGACTCGATCGTCTCCATGCTATTTTTCAAAGTATTTATGTATCGCACATGTTGTGACTTTGCACCTTTCTCTTTTTCACACGTCTGCTTCTCGCATACATTCCGACGTGTGTCATATTTTTTAAATTAGTTACCATTTCCATAGCTGTGTTTCGTAAAGTTAGTAAAAATAATTTGGAATATGAAATAGTTTCAGAGATAAAGCGTACTTATATTTACATGAAAATGCTTGCAAAAATTAAACATTCCTAGTATGGACGTTAATATTTGACCAAAAGTAACGATTGTCGTCATAAGGGGAGGGGGGGGGGGGTATTTTTCGCAAACAAGGATCGATTATAAAAGCACCTGAATAGTTTGTACGTTTCCCAAGCAAGATTCGGAGAAATGTGTGTCCAGATCTAGTTTCACACTACTATAGTAAATATCAACAAACGATCATCATCTTACACTTGCACTGAGTCTTTGTTTACAGACGGTTGACTTTCTTTTGGTAAATGCCTAGAGATGCAAATTGCATGTGCATGTAGGAGCGATTTCGGTGACTATAAATTGTAGGCTATAGTATTAAAATTATTGTGGCGCATACTATACATATATATAATATATGCACTGTATATATATGAAAAAGAGACTTGTAATCACTATGAAATAAAATGAAAATTATCATTTGACAAGAATTCAATCAACAGATTTACACAAAACACTTGACAGCGGTAGCAAATTACAACAAAATATGATGACATTTTCCCCGCGATACAACGTCGTGACGTACTTTTTTTTGATTATGACGTCGTATAGTGTGTCTGTACAGTATTGTGATTTTTCTCGGGAAGCTTAACTACGCTGCGTCCGGTTCTAAATTTATAATAAATTCGCAACCATCACGTGATCATCGTCCCGCATATCCTTAAATCAATATGCAAGCGTCCTCTTATAGCGTAGAGTTAATTTTGTTCAAAGGTTTGACCACAAGAAAATCGTAGAATTCCAACAATGAACTATAGCATGAGCATCTGTAAGTTGTTCACGCAAAACATAAACTGATAAAGAAATCGGAGTTGAAGGTACAGGGGTTTCAACACTCTCGATTAAAGTTAGCATTTCGCAAATTCTATGGTCGTTATAACGATCTAGTTTGCCAATACAACTTATTATTGGGTGATATGATGTCTGACGTGTTTCATACCAATTGTTAGGCCTTTCTTGGCACACTGATTTTGACTGCGGATAGCTCCGTTTACATGATTAGGATATAGTGATCACGGCGGGTGTGACCGGTCGACAGGGGATGCTTACTCCTCCTAGGCACCTGATCCCTCATCTGGTGTGTCCAGCGGTCCGTGTTTGCCCAACTATCTATTTTGTATTGATTTTAGGAGTTATGAGACTGATCACTGTTCGTTGTCTTCACCTTTCATTGTGAAGGTTGTATGAGTATGACGAGCATTTAATCATGACCCATTTGTTTACATCAATGCACGTTGGATCTCCTATGATAGCAATATTTCAAATCAGTGTCGTTGGTAGAAATATTTTACATTTGAACATAAATAAAAGGTATCATTGTATTCCAAAGATTGGGGATATTCTCTAAAATTATTGGTGTTGCTGTGACTATAAAAGACTTATGTTGAATGTATTTAGATTCTATGTCAGTATTTTAGGTTGAATTTCTTGTATTATTCAGCGATAGACGGGCATTCTTACGTCATAGTTTGTCCTAGAAAAGATTTCCACACCGAGGCAGATTTTCGATCACTATCGGAAGTTGTTCAAAGAATTCTTCAAGTGAAAGAATCAAATATTTACATTCAAGAATTTGATAATGGATAATTTGAAGTCAACATCAAAAGATCAGTGTCAAACAATGCATTGAGAGCGGCGGTAAAAGTCAAATTTCGTCACCTTACATTTTTTTCAAATCACATTCACTCTGGAAATACTTTTAGTTGAATTAACATTCCACTTTGGGATGCCAAGACATGTTGAGAATCATTTGAAATTGCTGTGGATATTGATCAGCATTTGCAATGTCTCTTGAGAGATCTTGTTGAAGACAATATGAGTTCGGTCTTTGACAGTCGACTTTTGATGTCGTCCCGAATTAATGTGCAATTGGAACGAAGATGTTATACAAACTGTTCGTTATCTTCAGCTTTCATTTATTTGGATTTGTCTTGGGTATGCTATTTGTATAATACTGGTCTATGACTTTACATCTGCATAATAATTTAATCACTGATTATTATGCCCTCCTACAAAAAAGGGGGCATATTGCTTTGCACATGTCAGTGTAGATTGGATATGGTTTTCTAACCTTTTTTATTTTGATGTCACATGGTAACAGGTCAAGGGTCAAACTGGACATAGGAATATACTGTGTGCTCAATATCTTTGATATATTTTTGTCAAATATTCTTGTCTACCCTTTGCTAGACAGACAACGAACTTGGTACACTGGTACATCCTAAGGAGTAGATTACCCCTATTTAGGTCAAAGGTCAAGAGTCAATCCACTCTGGACCTAGGAAGATATTGTCTGCTCAATATCTAGAATTGTTTTGGCATTACTATCAATGAAACGATACATGTGTATAACCCTTTTCAATTTTGCACCATGGGGGTATATATGTTTTACAAACATTTCTTGTTTAAATTTATGTTGCATTGCTTGTTAGGGTATCAAATGAGTACCATTAGAGCCAAATAGTAAACTTAAGATTAAGATGCATGCCATCTGTCACAATTTGAGTTTGTTTTATTATGCTTGTTATGGCGTTCCATAGTTTGTTTTCACCATATAGTCGTTACGGATAGCTGGTCACGGCTGTCAAACCGGTTTGTAAATGCTTACGTGTTAGTTCTGACCAGGCCTTGGAAGTGGGAAGGTGTGTCCACCCAATGTGTGAAAATGATAGACGTGTGTGGTCGAGAGTTTTACCTGTGTGGTTTACTGGGCCTGTATTGTATGTACATTTAGTACGGGTGTTCGAATGATGTTCCTGTGTGGAAAGTGAGAACACAATTTTGAGCATTTCGACAGGATGAGTATGAACTGTTCATTTTTGTTTACGTTAGGATATTTTGTTACTCTTTTTAAATTTATGTAACCAGTTTATTTGTATTACACAATACCCGACATATGCAAGTTTTCAGTGTATATAATGTATATGTAAAAACCCCGACTGTTACTGTGTAATTATAGGTAACCAGCTCTGTGTGTTATTGTATGTCTCGAGCAGGTGCTCGCAACATGTATATCATGGAGTTCTAAGATATTTGATGAACAGCGTTGGAGAACGACCTATAGAAATACAGGAAATACGTTTATGGCTACAGAAACGTTGAGCGAGTGATGGACAAAGTGTCACCACGTATCTGAAGACAGCCAACGACTGTTGTGTAAAGTGTGGAAACCCTTTAGTCAACGTATTATTTAACAAGGTGGATGGAGCTCGCGAAATCCCCACCTACGTTTGAAGGGTTAAAAGAGCTAATGTTGCTCGAGCAATTAATTTCAAGTTGTAGCAAGACGCTTGCTACCTTTCTGCGTGAACGTCATCCAAAAGATATTAAAGAAATGACGCGTTTAGCTGAACAGTTTCTTGAAGCGCACGGCGTTTCTTCATTTTCTAATGATCGCACAAATTATCGAGTAGACACCGATGATGTGAGATCAGATTCAGCAGAGGTTCAGAAGAAATCTTTGCCAAGTGCAGGTAAGAAAGAAAAACATGTTACGAATGTGTACGTACAGGTCACATAGCTAGGGATTGTTTTGATAGGTTAAAGAAACGATATCGTCCCAACGCTAACAAGTGCGTGGCAATGTTAACTACTGGTGCAACCTCTAAAACGACTTCTCGATCTGGAAAGGCACAACTCCCGAAAATAGATGTTGAGGATGAGAATCGACAAAGGAATCAATCCTTTAAGTCAGGTAAACATGTTGGTTCTTTGTGTATATTGTCGGATAAGTTAAGAGATTGTTGCATACAGAACAACCAAATAACGTTACGTTGTGGACACATATTACCTGTCATTGATGGAGCTTGTCGGGTTTGTCATGATATGCCAGTTTTGGATGGGTATGTAGGTAATCATCCTGACGAGGTTCTGCTAGATAGTGGATGCAGTGGTGTTGTGGTAAAACACAGTCTCGTTTCTCAAGATCAACTGACAGGACGGAGTGTGGAATGTGTGCTCATTGACGGAACTGTCCGGAAAGTTCCAGAGGCATACATTAACGTACATGCACCTTTCATATCAGGTAAGGTAAAATCTTTATGTATGAACAATCCAGTCTATGGTTTAATCATAGGTAACATTATTGGCGCTAGAGATCCATCAAATCCTGACCCAGAATGGGACAATTGCAGAAATTACAAGGATGTAGTGGAAAACAATCCGCAGGAAATGGTGGAAGGCTTAGTCGTGCAGACTAGAAGTCAAACTCAGAAGGAAAAGGAGAAATACAAAACACTGAAGGTAACGAGCATCACTGACAATTTGATCTCAGCAGATGATATGAGAGTTGCACAGAAAGAGGATGCTACACTAAATAAGTATCGGGAGTATGCAAGGACTGGTACGCGAAAGTTCACAGGACAATAGAATGTGTCTTGGTTTGTCATGGGAGATAATTTGCTGTTCCGATATTTTCAGTCTCCTAAGATGAGTAGCAATAAAATCTTTACACAATGTGTTGTTCCATCACCACATCGTATTACAGTCATGAATCTTGCACACGATTGTGTATTGTATGGTCACTTGGGAGTGAAAAAGACGACAGAATGTTGAATTTTTATTGGCCAGGAGTGCAAGGAGACGTAGGAAGATACTGTAGGTCTTGTGATGTGTGTCAGCGAACCGTACCAAAAGGTAAGGTATATCCTGTTCCGCTAGAGTCCATGCCCCTCATCAATACTCCATTCGAGCGAGTTGCTGTAGATTTGATTGGACCCATTTTTCCAGCAACCGATCGTGGAAACAGGTATGTACTTACCATGGTTGATTACAGTACTAGATATCCTGAAGCTGTTGCACTCAAGGACATCGAGACAGAACGTGTTGCTGAGGCATTGTTTGAATTCATCACTAGACTTGGTATTCCTAAGGAGATTCTATCAGATATGGGAACCCAGTTTACATCTAACCTGATGAAAGAGGTAGGTCGTTTACTTTTTCTTGTACAGCTAACAACAACTCCATGTCATCCCGCTTGCAATGGTTTAGTGGAGAAGTTCAATGGAACACTCAAACAAATGCTAAGACGTATGGCCACTGAAAGACCCAAGGATTGGGACAGGTATGTAGCACCTTTGCTGTTCGCATATCGCAAAGTTCCTCAAGAAAGCATGGGATTTTCCCCGTTTGAATTATTATATGGACGAGCAGTTCGTGGTCCGATGTCAGTACTACGAGAGATGTGGACAAAGGAACTAAAGGATCCAGAGGTCAAGAGCACTTATCAGTATGTGTTAGACTTAAAAGAACGTTTAGAAGAAACATGTGAATTAGCAAAAAAGTCATTACAGAAGTCCAGTCAGCGCTACAAGAAATACTACGATCGGAAAACAAAGTCACGTGTTCAAGACAAGGTCTTAATCCTCCTTCCTACAGACAACAATAAACTACTCATGCAATGGAAAGGTCCGTTTACCATTGCTTCTAAATCTGGTATGGTTGATTTCAAAGTTGATGTTCGGGGCAAAATCAAGACTTTTCACGCCAACCTTTTGAAGAAATGCGTCGAACGAGAAATAGGTACTCGTGAAGTTCTAAGTTCTTGCGCCGTCATAGAGGAAGACGCATTTGAGAATTCAGATAGCGAGAGTGATTTTCCTTTAGAGGTACCGCTTGCCGAAGCTAAGGAAACATTTGACGACGTGCATGTTGATAAGGATCTTACTACACTGCAATAAGAAGACGTCAGAGCGATTCTGTCCGAATTCAAAGATGTTTTATCGGATCTACCTAATCTTACTCATTTAGCTCAACATGAGATTCATCTGACAACTACAGATCCTATCCGTAACAAGCCGTATCAGATTCCATTTGCTTTATGTGATTCCGTTAGGGACGAAATTAAGAAAATGATTGAGATGGACATTATAGAACCGTCCGAGTCTCCATACTCCAGCTCTATTGTAATTGCAAAAAAAGCTGATGGTTCCAAGCGAATATGCATTGACTTTAGAAAGCTAAACAAGGTGAGTGTGTTCGATGCTGAACCAATGCCTGATCCCGAGGAAATTTTTGCCAAGATTGAACAGAGTACGTATTTTACAAAAGTAGATCTGTGTAAGGGTTACTGGCAAATTCCTATGAGGGACGAGGATAAAGATCTCGCATCATTTGTCACCCCTGATGGTTTGTTCAGATTTAAAGTCATGCCCTTCGGTTTATCGAATGCGGCAGCTACTTTTAATCGTATGGTGCGTGTTCTGTTACGAGATTTAAAAGATACCGATAGTTTCATTGACGACATCTTAATTCATTCTGAAACTTGGGAAGAACATTTAGTTTCCCTCAGGTGTCTATTAAAAAAGTTACGATCAGGAAGGTTGAATGCAAAACCTTCTAAATGTTTTGTTGGTTTTAGGTCACTTGATGTTTTAGGTCATTCAGTTGGAAATGGGGTAATGCAACCTAACAATGACAAGCTTGACGCTATCAAAAATGCCCCTAGTCCTAAAACCAAGAAAAAGGTGCGTTCATTTTTGGGACTGATCGGTTATTTCCGTAAGTTTGTTCCCAATTTTGCTGTTGTTGTTTGTCCTTTGACTGACTTAACTAGAAAAGGCATTCCAAACAAGGTTGAGTGGTGCGATGAACACGAAAGGTCTTTTAATGATTTAAGGTGGATCGATCCTCATGTGACTTATCAATAATAATGGTTTAAAGTGCAAAAATTGTATTAATTCCCATTCAATATAGTTAAATTCAAACAATAACCATAGAAAATGTGTATGTTGCCACATTTTTAAAGATGTCAGAAATTAAAAAAACCGGAAGTATATGATAACATCAGAAAATCACACATTTTCGTTTTACAGAATACTTAGATTAGATAAAATCTTATTGAAATGACAAATTTTAAATGTGAACAGTTTAAAAAAAACCCTGTTAACGTAGTTCCACACTCCTGTGACGTCATAAGATTTTGCAAAGTCAATGATTTAATGACTGGAACATAAATTTTGTTGGGGTCTTTTTCAATAGTTATTGTTATGATATTGTTACCCATAAAATATTTCAAAAGTCATAATTATGTTTGAATAATCAATGATATGTTTCAAAATATTGAATCCAAGGGCAATAACTCTGTTTTTTATCAAGTCTATTATGCGATAGATTTCCTTTATTTTTCACAAACATTTTACCAAGTTGATAAAGAATCATTATCTGTGTCTTTTCATGAAATTACATAATATCTTAATCCCCGAATGATTTTGAATAGCTCAACTGTATGGTGCAAGACTTCGGGTTTTTTTTTTCCCAAGGGGGGTATACATAATCTGGAAGCTATAGATTTGAAATTATTAAGGAAAGGTGTGGAGTTTTTTTCATAAATAACTATAACAGATGTACATCTACTAATATAAACAGAAAAAATGATAGGTAAACCATGATATAAGGAAAATATGTCCACATTTGTTTGTTTTTTAACATTTTGGAGAATAATGCTAATTCAATAATTTTGCACATATCATTCTAAAACTTGATGAACATATTGAAAATGACTTGTTTTTTAGTTATTGACATGTTTCCTGATAAATAAATGCAATTAAAAAATATTTTGTTGTTTTTATTTTAAAATAACAACAAAAAACGGTTTCCAATAAATTTCATAAAAATCTAGACAGGGGTACATAACTTCAGTAGTGTCTGTAATGAAAATTAATATGAGACCCTTTACTATTTTGCCTTTTTACATTACTCTGATTGTTAATTTATTGATTCCAAACAAAAAAATGCTACCTAAACCCCAAAAATCCAGGACTAAGGACCCACCTTAATTCATAAATATGTATAAATTAATTGTGGATATTAGGGAAATCATGCATAATAGACATACAGTAGAAGAAATACCAGCATACGAGTTATTGCCCTTGACAACATTTTTTTTAATTATAAAGAATTGATTATCTATAGAAAATATACACTTTTTCAATATCAATAGTTTACCAAATTTTTTTTATTTTATACAGTGAATAAAATTCCTCTGAAGATATATTTCTTTCATGCGCAAAGTTTAATTTGATAAAGCTTTTTGCAAAAACCTATGACATTACACGAGGATCGATTAACCTTAAAGTCATTGCTCTTATAAGCCCCGATTCTTAGACTCCCAGACTTTAACAAAGATTTCTTTCTCAGAACAGATGCTTCCGATTACGGAATAGGTGCAGTTTTTCCAATACCTTATGCAAGTAGGAAGTTGAATGAAAGAGAAAAATTATTCTGTGATTGACGCTAATTGCTAAAGAATGTTTAGCAATTGTGTGAGCTTTAAGAAAGTTTCAAGCATACTTGTACGGTAGGACTTCCATCCTTCAGACAGATCATCAACCATTGGTGTATCTCAACAGATCAAAAGTTTCAAATGGTAGGTTGATGCGTTGGGCCATCTTTTTACAGTCTTTGGACAACATTGGTGCAGACGTTTTGAGTCGCCATGTTTTGTAGTTATTGTTTTTTCATATTAACGCTCAAAAATATGGTTCCCAATTTTGAAACTTGAAAGGTCGGGTATTGTCACAATTTGAGTTTGTTTTATTATGCTTGCTATGGCGTTCCATAGTTTGTTTTCACCATATAGTCGTTACGGATAGCTGGTCACGGCTGTCAAACCGGTTTGTAAATGCTTACGTGTTAGTTCTGACCAGGCCGTGGAAGTTGGAAGGTGTGTCCGCCCAATGTGTGAAAATGATAGACGTGTGTGGTCGAGAGTTTTACCTGTGTGATTTACTGGGCCTGTATTGTATGTACATTTAGTACGGGTGTTCGAATGATGTTCCTGTGTGGAAAGTGAGAACACAATTTTGAGCATTTCGACAGCGGTGAGTGTGAACTGTTCATTTTTGTTTACGTTAGGATATTTTGTTACTCTTCTTAAATTCATGTAACCAGTTTATTTGTATTACACAATACCCGACATATGCAAGTTTTCAGTGTATATAATGTATATGTAAAAACCCCGACTGTTACTGTGTAATTATAGGTGACCAGCTGTGTGTTATTGTATGTCTCGAGCAGGTGCTCGCAACATGTATATCATGGCGTTCTAAGATATTTGATAAACGACCTATAGAAATACAGGAAATACGTTTATGGCTACAGAAACGTTGAGCGAGTGATGGACAAAGTGTCACCACGTGTCTGAGGACAGCCAACGACTGTTGTGTAAAGTGTGGTAACTATTTAGTCAACGTATTTTTTTTCGCCATCCTTTGTAACCTATTTCGAATTCAAGAGACAAGTCTGCTGGTTTTCCTTCACAAGGCAACATAACTTAACATTTAGCTTTGGTCGGGTACACGTGTAATCGTCTGTAAATTCATATTTTTGTTTTGTTATATATTTTTTTGTATGAGTGTTCTGTGCATGCGTGTGTGAGTGCAGATGTTACTTGCTAAATTAGTGAGCAGGATAATAAACTTATTTGCACATACTCTTGATCTTTCTTCAAAGAACGGTTTGCAGCGAAGGATTATTTCCATGCCATTATCACAAATTGTGACACCATCAATATGAAACTCATAGGTACCTGTCTCCAGCCCTAGTGTTCCCAGAGGTCCTTGTTTGTCCTGCTGTAAATTTTGAATTTTTGATAGGATTTATGAGATTGATCACTGCACATTATCTTTGCCTTTTTCATTTATAACAGGGGTAAGAATACAATTAACATAGAACAAAACACACACACACACACACACACACACACACACACACACACACACACACATATATATATATACAATATCTTAATGTGTGTACTAAAACCATACAATTACAAAATGACTAACACATTCATCGCATCATCACATACTAGTACTTAGTATCGTAGCACATTATAACTGTCAATGTACTTATACTTTATTGGTTGTTTTTCCTCGTTGGTGAGCCAGTAAAATATGTTTCTAATTCTTGAGCTTAAATTTTGCAATGTGCCATGAGTATGTCATAAAAGCTTTAGTATCATCCTTCAGATGTCAACGTCAGGAAATCTTAACTGTGTAATAAAGTTTCTTAGAAATAAAAAAGTGTTATTTTACTACAAGAACGTTTTACTCCAGTCAGAGTTTTCTACGATATACTTGGAGCAACTTGAGTTGGTTTGAATTAATCTTCTAAATCATGTTGAAGGATAATTTCAAAACAATTTTTATAGAGTAATTTTATACCCTCAAATTTCTATGGGAAGTTACCAATTGTATTGTGTCAAACGTTGCGAGTTTTTGCCATGTCAAACTTATGTCGTTTAACATAGGTAGTGACTATCATCTCGCCGAGTGTTCGGCATCGAAAGTGAAAGTCGGGTAGGTTTCGATTTGACCGGAAAATGGTCTCTGCCGTGGTACGCGTTGGCACGGTAAAACATTGCAATGTTACGGACGATAAGTGTCAGAATTTGTGGAATCTCACAGGCATTCTTCAAAACCATGCTTCAGTTTTAGACACATTTATATCCCAGTCAATGGGTCGGGTGAATATGAGTTATCGTACCTATACTGGATTCCTAAACTTCAGAAAAACCCTTTCAAACAAATATACATTGCTGTATCCAGTAAATACTCTACCAAGCCACTATTTTTGCTCCTCACGAAAATAATAACAGCTGTGAAGGAGAAACTTCCTACGATCTGTCGTAAGTTCTTTAAATTTATGACTTAGGACTTAATATTTACGACTTTCTGTAAAACGGGCCCCAGGAACTATAATCGGGTAACGATTTTCTATTCCGACTACCTTTGCACTTCAATTTCTTCGAGTTAATATCGTTATTAATCTTTAAAATTATTTTTATGAGGAGTCTATGAAACAAAGTTGATAATTATGGAGAGAAAACATATTGTTAAAAACCGTCTCCTATGACCTTTAAGACCGAATTTCATCGTAACTCGTAAATCTTAAATCTTTGTAAAACGGTCGCACATCGTAAGTTATGTATTACGACTAATTTTAAGACTTACGACCTTTTGTAAAATGGGCCCCAGAGCACTCTGATTACGATGACAGAAATACAAGCAACACTGAATATTAAATGCCACGTATGTTAAAGCTGACATGAATTAATAAATACGTACACCTTTCTCATCTTATCCGCCATATTTCTTTCAGGTAGCCTAATTTACTCTACCCGTATATACACCCCTACTAACGTGTTCGGAACATATTCTTTATCGGTGTTAAGTAGAGCGTAAAATCAAAGCCTATCGAATGAAATATAATCTCGCTGCTCCGAGACTCCAACGCGAGCTACCTGAGACCCGGTGAATTTTTTACCGGATATGGATGTGCTTTAAGGAATTCCAGTGTTAATGTAAGTATCAATTAGAAATTATGGTATATTGTGCTTTATTTGTTTTTGCAATATATAGATCTACGTATCAATGCATTATTTTCCTAATGCCATCAGCTAATAAAGCTTAAATAAAAAATGGTAAGAAAGAGTTATTGTCCTTAGATTTGGACCTAGGCCAACTTTGAAAGAAGTCTTGATAATCGTGAAAAAAAAATATTGAGAGGACATCTTTCTATTTCAAATGCCATAATTAAATTTTAATGTCGCATAGGGATTGTGTTCAATTTATCAAACACTGAAATGTTGCATACAATTTACCATTTCCACGCAGAAAATATTATAGTCTGTTTCATGTTTGAGGTATATACATGTATGTATCTGTGAATGTGCATGTTACAAGCAACGAAAGATGCATTGCAAGTATTTTAAAACTTCTAAACTTAATATTTCTTTGATGGAAACATAATCATTTTCCTAATCTAGCAGTATAGATAAAGTGAATTTATTTTATGAAGAAAGTAAATTTTATTGATTGGATCTATTGTGGTGACCAGGGGGTGTGTATACTACCCATTCATAATTTTTTGATATGTAAAGATTTTGATAATTAAACTCATTGATGCATGCAGCACACCTAAGAAAATTAGTATATGACATGTATTTGTATGATTATCATTTGGTACATATGTAAATGAAAAATTCCAACTTTTCCTTATATGATATGATTTAATAATAATAATACCATATTTATATAGCACCCTTTTCATACACTACATGTATGTACGCTCAAAGATGACCAATTATGGATTGTTTTTAAGTGGAGGGAAAGCAACAATAAATGGAAATTAGAACATGACTAGATGTATACATGTATATATATAGTAACCATAGCCAAAGTAATAATGTACCAGCGATAATTTTAAAAGTTAATCACAAAACTGCAAAGGACATCAGAGGACAGTGCATTATATTTAACAGGATCCTCCCTGTATCTAATGAAGGGTTGTAATTGTCATCTATAACATGTATATTAAATCTGGTAAAAAATGTGCATATTAGATACCAGTGGACAATGCATTAATTATTTTTTTTTTATCAGATCATGCATCAATCTTCTTATATGTAGCAAAATATCACAGTCTTTGATTTATATAAAATCATAGTAGAAAACATTTAAAATTCCTGAGTGGTGCAGGTCTCATACTCATTTACAGATTGGCAGTTTATAGCTCTGAGTTTCTGTAACCACACACATGTATTACTAATGTTTATTTATGCAAGTATTTATGATATATATTAATCATTAACACATACATTAATGTGACGGGACAATATACATGGATATACATCATAACTTTTTCCTTTATTGATACATTATAAGCAGTACATATTTTCATAAGTCATTTCTAAAAAAAACAATTCTCCTTTTATGAATGAAATACCTACATGCATTTCTGATTTTTTAAATTAATTTAGATTTACTTATTCCAATTACAAACTTATAATTACAGAAACACACATGTAATAATATCAATAATCTTTTTCATATTTAGATTAGTCATGTATCTGTATGTTAGAGGACAATCTGTACAAAAATTTAAAATCTGAAATCAAATAATTGAATCACAATTAGGATTACATTGCACTACACTGTAATTAACTATTGTTTTAATATACATCAAGTATATTTTGTCTGTAAGAAACCTTTGCTGTTTCATTTTTAATATTACATTTCGCAACATAATTAAACAGTTATAAGTCTCAGAAATCAAAATTGAGCTGTGATCATCCAGAAGCTGTTCTAGAAATTTAGGAGAAGAAATTATTTTGCATGATCATATTACATGGATTTTTTTTTTCAAGTTTGGCCAAGTTAGGATCATAGTGTGCACTGAGTATTATTTAACCTAAAGTAAAGAATTTTGTAATCATAAGCTCTCTTTAATGAAAAGCTGACTGTGCAATGTTAATTATTTTACATGTTTTAGTTTGTGCTATATATTTAACTGAATTGACTTAAATTGTAAAAAAAAAATCGTGAATTAAATACAATTGTAACTGATCAAAATATTTATTATATTGCATGTTGATGGAGTTTTGAAAATTTAAAAGCATAAATTAAGGCATCAAATAAATATTGTGTTTCTGACCAAAAATTAAACACACTACCCTTAGTTTTTAAACATATATTGTTGAAGAGATCAATGAAGAAACATTGTTTGGGGGACTTGACATCTGTAATTCAATTTTATCTATAATAAGGAATTTTAATCAAACTAAATCTAAAAGTTTCATTGACAAGTGAAAATAAGTTCAATAAGACACAATTAATTTGTTTAAATGGAGATTGTGATCAGAATATTAAAACTTAATTGTTTACAGTTAAAGAAAAAAGTTACGAATTATATGTTCCAATCTGAATTGAAATTAGACTGGTATATTCGATTCGTCTTCGGTACACCTCAATACAAGGAAGTGTATCATAGAGAAGTGGGATTCTTTTTCTCTTGCCATTATTTTGACTTGCACAGCAATTTATATTTTAAGCCTAAATTTCAAATCATAATACATGTTTGTGCATGTGTCTGCTTTCAGTGTACTTTTCGGGGACTTTGAGTGATTCACCACCCTTTGAACAAATGTATTTTGAGATCCTCAAAGGAATCCTAGATTTGTCAAGGTATCACATCTTCCAATAATTGAATGTAATGATTGTTTTCAAGATTTTAAAGGAGATTATTCTGTCTACAAAGCAAGCTCATTTTATCTGTCCTTAAATTTTTAACCAAGCTATAGACTGCATGCAGATAATTTTGTTTCTTAAATTTTTTTTATAGTATTTAAACATCTTTTTATGCATGGTTGTATATGTACATGTAACAGAACTTATGAAGTACATATATATGTGTTCAGTGTTTTATTATGTAAAATCTACTTAGGGGTACAACTACATTTACAAATTATGTACATGCATACAAAGGCACAAACACAATTTCTACCTCAAAACTTTCATCAGATACAAATCAAAAAATTTAAGATGTAGCAGATCTTAGAAATATTTTCATGAAGAGATACATTATTGCTTATGCTATCACTTTGCCTGTCTTGGTTGAGTAGACTTAGTACACTTGCAGATGACACACACTGTTTCATGGAATACTGAATCTTTAATTACTGACAAATCGTATAATATCATAATATTACATTTTTTGTTACATACTAAATAAGTGCATGATTTTTTTCCTTTTAGAAGCCATGTTTTAATTGCTGCCCATCAAATAGTACTGTGTCTTGCATGTGTAAATTGTAAGTATTCAGTGTCTTAATATAAATCGTTAGTATTTTGAAGCATGATGTTACAGTTAGTTTATTATGTATCCCCTCTTCCAGGGGGATCGAGACATTGTTTTTGTATTTTCTGTCTGTCCATTTATCTGTCACAAATTCTTGTGAACGCTTCTCCTCCTACCATATATGGCTTATCCGCTAGACTTGAAACTTTGTACAATGCTTCACTGCCATATGGAGATGTGCATATTGTTGGGACGGGAGGATCCAATTATTTTCCTAAAAGTTATAGTGGATCTAAGAGGGGTGGAAGATGTTTAAATAGCTTGTGAATGCTTCTCCTCTGATATGGATTATCAGAGTTAGACTTAAACTTTTCACAATACTTCAATGCCATTTGCAGATTGGCATATATTGTAGGGATAGGAAGATCCAATTGTTTTCTTAAAATCTTAGGGGTGGAGGGTATAAAATAATTTGTGAACTCTTCTATATGGCTTATCGGAGTTCATAAATGCTTATATGCTTCTGCTCATGCTTTCTCCTCAATACCATACAGTACAACAAGGGGCAGTTTCATTTGGAGAACTTCCAATTTGGGGAGCTCAGGGAGACATTTGTATTTCCTAATAAACAATCTTTAGTTTCAAATTGTGATTATGGTATTTTTGTTTCTCTTCTATAAAATGTTAATTATATTAAATATCTATTTTGAAAAAAAATCATAAAATATATATGTAAAGTTATAATTAAATTTTTTCTTTCTGGTAAAATAGGCATAGTGTATATGCAGTGTAGGTAGAGATAAATCACATAGCAAAGAAAAATTCCAAATTGATTTTAGCTCACATGAGCTGAAAGCTTGAAAGAGCAATTCTGATCACTTTTTGCTGTCATCAGTCCATCTGTACAACCTTTTCAACTTCTTCTCCAAAACCATAGTGTTAATTTCAGCCTAACTTGCCACCCTTCACAGGGGAGATAATCACAAAATAGGGTGGGTTCATTAAAAGTCTTCTCAAGAACCACAGGGCCAGAAGAACTGAAATTTACAAGCAAGCTTCCTGGCATAGTGTAGATTCAGGTTTATTAAAGTCATGATCCCCTAGGGATAGGATGGGTCCACAATAGGGGATCAAAGTTTTACATGCAAAGGTATAGGGAAAATCTTTTAAAAATCTTCTTCTCAAGAACCACTGGGCCAGGAAAGCACAAATTTACAAGAAAGCTTCCTGACATAGTGCAGACTCAAGTTTGATAACATCATGGCCCCCGGGGGTAGGATGGGGCAACAATTGGGGATCAAAGTTTTACATACAAATATATAGGGAAAATATAACATCTTCTCAAGAACCAATGGACCAGAAAGTAAGACAAAAGTTTATATTTACATGAAAGCTCCCTGACATAGTGCAGATTCAAATTTGTTAAAATCATAGCTCCCAGGGGTAGGATGGGGCCACAATAGGGGATCAAAATTTCACATACAAATATATAAGGAAAATCTTTTGATTTTTTTTTTAAAAGAATCACTGGGCCAGAAAGTCTTACATTTATGTCAAAGCTTGCTGACATAGTGCAGATTTAAGTTTGTTAAAATTATGCCCCCCCCCCCCCAGGGGAAGGGTGTGGCCACAATAGGGGATCAAAGTTTAACATACAAAATATAGGGAAAATCTTTTTCTCAAGAAG
Organism: Ostrea edulis; assembly: GCF_947568905.1. Taxonomy (NCBI): domain Eukaryota; kingdom Metazoa; phylum Mollusca; class Bivalvia; order Ostreida; family Ostreidae; genus Ostrea; species Ostrea edulis. The sequence continues at coordinate 33,833,815 of NC_079168.1, forward strand.
CCATTGGGACAACGAAGTTTACATTCACATGAAAGCTTCCTGACATAGTGCAGATTCAATTTTGTAATAATCATAGTTACGGGGGTAAAGGATCAAAGCTTTACATGCAAATATACAAGAACAATCTTTAAATATGGGCCAAGGTAACTCATGTGAGCAATGTGGTCCATGGGCCTCTTGTCTTTAATGCTATTGATACTAAATTGAAACAGAATAGATATTTAGGAGTAATTAAGACAATCAATCAGTATTCATATTTCATACTGGAAAATAAAATTCAGATAGCTTATATTGATCATTGTGATTTTTTTCCCCAGAGATTCATTTTGAGGAAATGGTGTGCAGTGCACATTCCTAAATGAATTCATCAGTTTACATTAAGGATCTACCTTCAAATCCTGTAATCTGGGATGCTCTAAAGTGCATGTCACAGACTAAAGTTATAAAAATAACTTCCAAGAATTTTTAAGAAATTGTTATATACATGTATACTGATATTGAATTAAATTCTATAAAATTTCAGCATCTGATTTTATGTATATATAGACATATTGTAAACATTTTCCACTCTAAAGGTTTAATTTCTTTAATATTTAAGACTTAAAAAAAACTTTTGCAGATACAGTGGTGTAACATTGTCTTACTTTCTGATCAATACATATAGATAGGAAAACTATGTATATTTCAATAAATGTGGAAAATTTTCAACCATTGAATTTCCATTTATGAGTAGTAACTTGTACATAGTACTTCTTAACCAACTTTGATACTGTATAACTATAACTACCTGCATGCATGCATTGCAGAGCACAACCGTAGTAATAATTCACATTTGCTGATGAATTGCTTTAGCATAAAGAGTAAAATTAGTACGTTAAGTTTTAAATTTATGAAAATGCATATTAGGCTTTTCACAGATATTTCTTAAGATATATAGAAAATATGTATATATTCATATAATTATATAAATCCTGCTAATCTAGCTTCTTCCTAAGTGAGGTGTATGGCACGCCATATTTATACAATGTATCTACGGGGTATTCCTTTAAGGATTTCATATATAATTTATGAAATATCTTCTATTTCTAATAAGATATCTAATAAATCTTGAAAGATATATATCTCATATAATATATAGTTTATAAAATATTTAAGATATATATTATAAATTATGAAAGATATCTCCTAAGCTTTATAAGATATCTTGTATATCAAATGATATAATGTTTAACAGATATCTTATAAAACATAAAATATCTTAAATGTTTTATAAGATTTCTCACAAGTTTTATAAGTTACTTTACATATCTTATAAGATATCTCATAAACAATTTAAAAAAAAATATAGCTCAAACTTTGATATATCTTATAATATACATGCAAGATATCTTTTATGTTTTATGATATATATCTTATAAAAGTAAATTCATATGATACATTATAAAGTTAACAAGATGTCTTATAAAATTTCGTTTTTGAGATATCTTATAAAATATCTTATTAAGTTTGAGATATCTTAAAAGACATAAGCTATATGTTTTAGAAGATAACTTATAAACTATATAACATATTTTATTATCTTTTATCAGATATCCAATTATAAAGGATACAATTAATATATTTCATATACTTTAGAAGATATCTTGTAAGTTTAATAAGATATCTTATAAAATTTATGAGATATCTTTAAAGAGGAATAAATCTAAAAATAGCATGTTGTAGAAGTGTAGTAATAGAATCTAACAATAACATCAATTTCATTTTTTCTGTGACGTTGATGATTAACTTAAAATGTAATATATTATTTTGTGCAGTTTATATCAGTCGCAATTATACTATAAGGGAGGAATCGCACATTTTCTTCACCAATTCTATTTTCAATGCAAAATATTCTCTTTTTGTAACCAATGCTGAAGATAACTTAATTTGTTAAAAATCCTTGACAAGAGAAAAAAAATTGTTTTGTCCTGTGACTTGCCCACTCTACAAAATCCTAAATCGGGGAGGGGGAACTTTTCTCCTAAGTTCGAAAAAAATCATGATTTCTTAATTCGGAGGGGGGAGGGGGTGTTAAAAACTTACTACCAAAGATAAATTTTTTATACAAATTCTCCATGAATTCATGCATATATGTTTGCAGTTCTGTCTTTACCCTAAATACCACTATAAATGAAAAATGGAAGAAAGCAGTCTCCCCAATTTCTTTATTTGCATATGTTATAAACAATGGAATTATTACTGTTGCCCCCCCCCCTCCCCCCGAACAAAAGAAGAAAAGACCCTCCCCCCTCATGACACGACAATAAGACTAAATATCGGTTAAACTACAATCTAAATCTTTAAATTACTTTAACTTCCTGAGCTTTTCACTATTTCACAATCATCGCTGGTATGACAGTACTTAATTGAATTTTCTAATTTGCATTGATGATACATGTCTATTACAGTATATAGAAAATGACAAAAGCTTTGGCAGATTTATTTCCGGTTTCCTTCACTGCGGAATTTGACCTCACCTCTAACCTTTTAATGGGTCAAAAAACCCACGTGGTGTAAATATAAATAACAATAACGTTAGTAGGGGTGATATACCCCAAATGTGATTGTCACACCTGAGTGATTTTTCTAGGTGGACTCGACCAGTGCACATCTCTGATAGTAATATATAGGGAATGAGAAACAAATAGAATAACATTTTAAAACATTATGCTTTGCTCAAAATTACAAAATATTGGTTGTATACTAATGCAACATTCTGGAAGTTTAGATAAGTTAGACAAAAATGAAAAAATAATAATAATAATAATAAAAAAAATAGCTTTTCTTGCATACTTGTAAGTGCATGCAAGTATTTGCATTTTCTAATAAAATAAATGCGGATAAATCATTTGCCAATTACATACTGATAGAATGGAATAGGCAAAGGTCATAAAATATATTATTTATATCAATTTTTGCAAAATAAAGGTGCATGCCACATACATAATATGCAATGCACAAGGTATAATCGCCAAAAAAAAGTATCAAATACGGGCGTCTATTCAACAGGTATCGGAGATGTGCACTTACCGAAAATATAAGATTCTCTTTATTCTGATAAATCCACGAAACAAAATGATAAACTCCATTTGTATCTCGTTAGAACTTTACAACACGTTCTCATTCCATTATACAGACTGCGACACACTTCACCCGTGCCAAACAGGGTGTCTTCAATCAGGGGAGATGTCAGAGTCGAAAATTTTTCCTGTATTGAATGCTTGTCTGGTCGAGGTTTTGCAGTTTATAGAAATGGGGAATCTAATATCTGGTTGGATATATTGCGTGCACAATTCAAAATTTCTCGATGATCATATACAAACTTGGATATACAAATAAGGGAATAATGATCGAAAATATACATATGTGTGCAAATGCGTGTATTACATTTGCAATCCATAATAAACAGTTCATTACACAAAGACACATATGAAAGGAAATTTATAAACGAAAATATAGTTTTGTTGTCTCTTTTGGAACCACATAATTATTTACGGTCTCTGTATGTCCATATTCAAAGAGAGAGAGAGAGAGAGAGAGAGAGAGAGAGAGAGAGAGAGAGAGAGAGAGAGAGCGACCGTCCTACTTCGATTTATAATATATCATTTCACAGAAGGAAAGAAAATTGATCACTTATATAAATGTAAGCTTTCAAACATTAAAAATTTCCAGCTATTTAAAAATATATGATTGACAATATATTGGAAACTTACAGGAGTTGATGCTTATAATTGAATTCATTACAAATTAAAAAAAAAAATATTAGTTTGAACTGTACATGTAGAAAATACTGACTTTGTATGTTAGAATAACGGGAAAAAAGTAAATTGTCAAAAAAGTGGGGAAAGCAGACCAGCCTTCCAGCCCACCCCAACCCCCTGTTTTCGTGCCTGAAACAACATATCAATTCGTGTTGAAAGAAAGGTGCATGTCTACATTTCATTAAATTCCAAAGGAGCTCGAATTTATGTGTTCCCCTATTAATTATTTTGTATGCAAGATTCGTTCCCGAATTTAGAATCATGCTTTCAGTCAGAGCAGAAATGAATTCATGTTGAAGTATATCTAGTTTGAATGCAAATGTTGGGTTCCTTCTTTTAATGTCATCAGACTCATTAGAAACCCCTCTCCCAAACTATGCAGCTTTGTTTTTATTGATATCTAACTCGGTATAAATGAATCCGGATATAAATTACATTGTATATAATGTTTTTTCGTGATCATATAGATATTGATACTGATAATGAAAAAAGAAAATGTTGTACAACAGGGGGAAAATGGAAAATTGGATTCTTCAAAATTTCTTGCCATTCAAAATAATAATTAAAAAAGATGAACGAAAACAGCAATAAAATAAAACAAAACACCCAAACAAACCAAGATGTTTTGTCCGATGTTCAAAGTCCTAATGTGGGGTGAAGGGCTAAAGAGTCTTTCACTTTGACTACCTCAATAATTTCCCCCTACACTTCATTTTCTTCAATCGTTGGGGGTCGGATGAGGTGGTTAGAGTCCTCTACTACATTGTATGAGTGCCTCATATCTTCATTTTCTTAATTGGTGGTGGTGTGTGTCTTCTACTATTATATCAGAACTTTCAAGCTGGGGTAAGTGGGGGAGGGGTTGTCACTCAATCTATCTTTTATTTGCATTACAAACTAACAACAAGAGGCCCATGGGCCACATCGCTCACCTGAGTCACCTTGGCCCATATCTGAAGACTTTCAATATATATTTGCATGTAAAACCTTAGTCCCTATTATGGCCCAAACTACCCTTTGCAAACTTGAATCTACACTATGTCAGAAAGCTTTCATGTAAATGTCAACTTCTTTGGCCCAATGGTTCTTGAGAAGAAGATTTTTAAAGCTTTTTCCTATATTTGTATGTAAAACTTTGACCCCTCCCCCACTTGTGGCCCCATCCTACCCCCGGGGGCCATGATTTGAACAAACTTGAATCTGCACTATGTCAGAAAGTTTTCATGTAAAAATCAACTTTTCTGACTCAGTGGTTCTTGAGAAGAAGATTTTTAAAGATTTTTCCTATATATTTGTATGTAAAACTTTAATCCCCTATTGTGGCCCCATCCAACCCCAGGGGCCCATGATTTGAACAAACTTGAATCTGCATTATGTCAGGAAGCTTTCATGTAAATCTCAGCTTTTCTGGCTTAGTGGTTCTTGAGAAGAAGATTTTTAAAGTTTTTCCCTATATATTTGTATGTAAAACTTTGATTCCCCTTGTGGCCCCATCCTACCACCGGGGCCATGATTTGAATAAACTTGAATCTGCAATATGTCAGGAAGCTTTCAGGTAAATGTCAGCTCTTCTGGCCCAGTGGTTCTTGAGAAAAAGATTTTTAAATGACCCCACCCTATTTTTGCATTTTTGTGATTATCTCCCCTTTGAAAGAGACATGGCCCTTCATTTGAACAAACTTGAAAGCCCTTCACCCAAGGATGCTTTTGGCCATGTTTGGTTGAAATTGGCCCAGTGGTTCTGGAGAAGAAGTCGAAAATGTGATAAATTTGACAGACAGACGACGGACAAAAAGCGATCAGAAAAATGGATATTGTTATTAAAGGTGGGTGACAGACACTCTTGTCCTCTCCCCTTGATGTTTGATAACGACGCATAATACGCAGAATGTAATAACGCAAAATGGCATAGATATATAAGATCTATTGAGCGCCAAATTAGCATAAAATGAAGCAATTGAAAATAACATTATTTAAAAATATGTTTAATTTTTAATTAATACGTGCTTTAAATGAATCAAATAAATCTGTATTATCAATTAATGAGAGCAATATTGAGTTACTAGTACTGTTCTCTTTTTATTGAATTAACGATATCATTTGTCTTAATAAGAGCACGATTATTACAAGATCATCGGTTCTCTCTCTCTCTCTCTCTCGTCGTTATCTCTCTCGTTGTTATCTCTCTCTCTCTCCCCTCTCTCTCTCATCCCATACACTCGTACAGTGTTGTATATGCAAATTTATGTACCTAAATGATTTCCTGATTTATAAATCTGCAATACTCTGACCAGTAAATCATATGGTATAAGGATTCATGCACAATACAGGGTAAATATTATACTCTGATACTTCCCCTGATTGAAGATAGCTGATCGGCACGGGCTAAGTGTGTCGCAGTCTGTACAATGGACAATGTTGTTTACTGTTGGAATGCAAATGGAGTTTATCGTTTTGTTTCATGGATTATGCAAATAAAGGGAGTTTTACTACTACTTAGAGTATTTTCGACAAATGTACACGTACATCTGCGGTCCTTCACAGATATTACGAATAGGCCCAGGTAAATAGTCGTCCGCATTCGATGCGTTTTCATGGCGAGCATACATGCCATTTTTATAAGTACAGTAGTATTTATGTCTTTGCCTTTTACTTGAAGTAATTGTGAATGGTATAGATTGTATACTCTTTGCTTATTCCATTTTATCAATAGATAAAATATGAAATATTTCTCCGCATTTTTGTATAGTTTTGACATATTTACTGCAAATGTACGCACGTTCACGTAAAGAAAAGACATTCTATATATATTTATCCAAATATATATATTTAGGATGATTTACTACTGTACGATATGTTTATTATAATATTGAGCACTGCATGGTGTTCCAAAACGTGATTTCATTTCTTCTTGATGTCCTATAAATTAGTATCGGGAGATGTACGTGTTACCTGTCGAAGCTACCCGCACAGGTAAATCGAAGACACTGATGTGAAGTGAAACGTAGCAAAGCTCGTCCCCTTATATACCATGCGAACCCCGATACATATAACAATAGAAATTCCAACTAATATGACGGATTAGCAGAGAAATATGGCGGACATATAGAATTATACTATATTTATTAATTCATGTCAGCTTTAAACTACTGCATATGAAATCGATTTAATATAAAACAATAGAATAACATGCTTCATGATGTGAGGAAACACGGATATGAACTTTTGAAATAACAAAAAAAAAAAAAAAAATTTGAATTAAATAAATCTTATTAATTTAAAGTAATTCCACCCTCCTGTAATGTCATCAGATTTTGCAAAATCAATGAATTATTTAGATTTATGCATGATAGAAACATAACTTTTGTCGGAGTCTTTTCCTATAGTTATTGTAAAAAATCTTCTTAAAAATAAAATATTTCAAAAGTCTAGTTATACATGAATAATCAATGATACGTTTCAAAATATTGAATCCAAGGGAATTAACTCTGTTTCTATTAATTTCTTTATCAAGTCTATTATGCGATGATTTACTTTATTTTTAAAAGACATTTTGTATTTTTTTTTGTCAAGACACAGTTTTATGAAATTGTTATGAATGCTACTATATCGTCATGACCAGTTTGTATGAAATTTTGATATAACGTTATTTAAGGAAAATTGCAATTTTCCGACGGTAATATATGATTCTGTTTATGTGCGTCTCACATCTTAAAAAGTATGATGACCTATGTATTTCACAGTCTTAACTCTAATGAATGGAAATAGATACACATTTTGATAAACTTGTATAAAATAAAACTGCGAGTATGGAGTTACTATGTGGTTTTTACAATGAAAGATGAAGATAACGAAGAGTGATCAATCTCATAACTCCTAAAAAGACTACAAAATAGATAGTTGTACAAACACAAAAGATAGTTGTACAAACACGGATCCCTGGATATACCAGAGGTGGGATCAGGTGTCTAGGAGGGGTAAAGCATCCCCTGTATGTGAGAGTACGATGCATAATGTAGAGAAGATAAATTTTAAGGGAGCACATTTACTGTCCCTGTTTCATGCACACATCTCATATACAATGAAATACAGGGTTTCACTTGTCGTGTTTTATAAGTCGCAGATTATTTTTTAACCCATCCTTGATTGTCATTGATTGCACAATTCATGCTTGTGAAGAATTCCGTCAAATGAAAGTAAATAGTTTTCATTTCCAAGAACAAATTCTAAGAATGCAGTAACTCTATCTCTCCTTGTCTTTCCAGAGCTTGCATTGAACAGTTCTTTTGAAAGGCCCAGCTTTTCCATTGTATCGTTGATGACGGTAGAATCAATTTCATCCACCAAATCTTTCCATTGGGAAGATATCTTGCGTTTTACTTTCTCTGTTAAAGGCAGAACAAGGTCATTAATAATTTTAAAATCAGGTATATCCTCTGGTTTAAAATATGATCGAAAAATAAAAACTGGTAAAAATATTGTGTGGTATGCATGTACAATGTATGCACGTATACACGCGTGTTACCTATCCTTAAAGCATCATCGGTGTTTCGTTTCTCCGAGTTGAAAGTTTCGATGATGCTATTCTGTAAATCTTTGAATTGTTTTCCTTTCATTCCTTCCAAATGGTTGACAATATTTTCTGCTCTTTCTTTGCGACAGTTTCCACGACGGGCAGCCTTTTCAAAGTCTTCATAATACATGGGATATTGTGTTTTTAAAATTCCCAAGAAAACATTCGGCTCCATTTCCTCCAACACTTTACTGTGTAGAAACCCATGATACTTTACACCTTTCTGTGCTTTCTTTCGAGAGACTCTTGGTTCTTTTGAATAAAAATATCATTATCGTTTAGTATTATTTACATAGCACATGTTTACGATGTAAAAATCAAAACAACACACATTTAATTGTAAATAGTTTGATACAGTTTCTTGTTCAAATGAATGTATACATTAAATTTTCTAATTCATGTAATCCGAATTCAGCTACTGCGAAAATTCACACTGCGTTCGAGCAGATTCATATCAAATTCTTTTGCCATTCTTACATGAAAGGTGACGATATAGAACAGTGATCAATCTCTTAACTACTATAAGCAATACAAAATAGATAGTTGAGTAAACACGGACCCCTGGATATACCAGAGGTGGGATCAGGTACCTAAGAGGAATATTAGAAAAATGACGTTATTTTATTTTAAAGGGTATTCATCTGGCTCGGATTATTTTCTTTAAGATCTACCAAAAACAAATCAAATTGAGTACTCCGAAATAATAAAAATGGAAATCACGACATAAAAATTATAAATGGGTTATTACAACCTCTGATCCTTATACTGTTATCAAAGCCACTTTACTACAATACTATAAACCCCCGCATCTATTAGCTGTAACACTTTACTACAATACTATAAAACCCCGCATCTATTAGCTGTAACACTTTACTACAATATTATAAAACCCCGCATCTATTAGCTGTAACACTTGACTACAATACTATAAAACCTCGCATCTATTAGCTGTAACACGTGACTACAATACTATAAAACCCAGCATCTATTAGCTGTAATTTTCTGTGAATGCACATGCGTCAAATAGTATGCTAAGCAATCCCTAGACAGTTGGTCTATTAAGCTTTCCGTGTGAATGCAAGGTGAAGATAACGAACAGTGATCAATCTCATAACTCCTATAAGCAATACAAAATAGATAGTTGGGCAAACACGGACATTTTATTAACACAAACTAATGTGGTATTAGAATACAGAACAGTAAATACTTTGCCGTATCATCTCCATTGTTGCTTGTTTTTCATACACTTGACCACTTGATCCCAACCGTCGTAAGCTCCTATACATGTTCTGTACAAGGACCTGGATACATATATGAACATTGTGCTTGAGGATTGAGGATGAGCGTACATCTTTACAAAAGAGGAAGATTAGGACCCGTCTTTGAATATTTGATTCTGCTACCCATGAACCAGTACCTATGAAATCAGAAAATGATATGAACATAGTTCTTCACAAATATTCGCGACATGAAATCGTATCTTTTACAAAAGAGTCAACAACACTTTGACGATTAAGTGCATCACCAATTTCATAAATTGTTTAAATCTTGCACAGTAGAGCGATACAAATGTTTTAAACCTTTATTCCCTTGCATCAGTTGGCGTGTTCTTTCGTTACTCGTTTTCTTTTCCTTTGTTAGATTCTGAAGCTTAATAGGGGTCCCTGAAGTTTTCCTCTGTAATCCGCTGTCTGTAAATAAGAGACTTGATTCTCGGTTCTGATAAATATATCATAACGATGATGATCATAATGATGATAGTAATATTAATAATAATAATATTTATCCAGGCAAAAGAATATGGTATGCCAATTTCATGAAAAAGCACTGTTTTGCAGTTGATAGTTTTAAGTATCAGTTGTAAACAATGGTAAATACAGTGTAAGCAATAGTGTATATATGTATAGGTGTGAAAATATTTGACGACAAAACTTACTGTCTACGAGTGCTAAACCAAGTTCATAGTCTTCTCAAAGGGACGTAAAACTCCGAAATAACCAACCAAGTTAACAAACTTTACAGATGTTGGAACATCTTCCCACGTCAATGTTTTCTGATCCGCTCCGCTCCACATATGAAGCGGAGCGGATCAGAAACTGTTGACTTGGGAAGATGATGTTGGAGTAACAAATGTATTATCGTATTTATACTTGTCTCCTTGCTTGGTGTCACAAAGAGATGATTATCAATATACGTTACCAATATATATTACCTGGCTCTATGATAAAACATGCCGTTTCAATCTTAAAGACGTTAATGCTCCATATTCCTGACTTATAGAGGTCTGTAAGATTTTCGGTAGTCACTTCAGGCAAAGAAAAAACGAATGTAAGACACCCAGGCTCTATACCAATCAGTCGAATTTCATCACGATCATATCCTAGAAGATTTTCTAGCTTTTCTCGTATCCTCTCCATTTTACTTCTAACGTTTTTTCTCTCTAAACAGCATGAGGTATGAATTTCTAAAATTTCTCTGTTGTTATCTGAAAATTGAGAATTCATTATTTCCAGTCTTTCAAAGGTCAAAGCGAGTTACATTCATACTAAAGTTCATAGCGAATTATCAGATTATCAGTATATTCATACATTTTGTTGTTCGAATATTCAATCTATTTGCATAACCAATCATTTCCCATCATTTTGCTCTCTCTCTCTCTCTCTCTCTCTCTCTCTCTCTCTCTCTCAGTGGACTGGTAAGTTGGGGTTATTGATGTGTGTGATTCGTGGAATTACTAGTACTGTATGATCTCAAAACACCAGCAGACGGGTTTATATTCTTGTACGCTATTACGTACACCTACATGTACGTGTAGATAGCAAAGACCATAAGCTATAAGGTGTATATGTATATATAATCATGAAATAATTATTTTCATATATCTATGGTGATAATGTTGTGAACTTTTTCCTGCACATACATTTTGTATAAATAATCATATTTACATTTTTCGATTAAAATCACTGTATATATTATTTCAATCTTAAAATGTATCATGTCATTCTCAAATAATTCTACACTCAAACCTTCGAACAATGAAAATTCAAAAGAGAAGCAGGAAATGAAATGCATACATATTAAATGATGGGCAAAATTCAAAGTACTTTTCCTGGACACCCTATGGACAATGGCATACAAAATGTCCAGTTTTTTCCCTTTATTTACCATGAATCGGAGTGTCTCCTTCCCATAATCTCAAAGCAATCTCAAAGCAATTGACAGTAATTATCTGGTTCATATTCATAATTTATACTTGTACATGTATATTTACATGTATATTTTCCTCTAAGCTGAGGCAATATAAACCAACATAAGATGTATTTCTAGTTGATACACAGTGTATTGAGAGGTTTGTTCTCTCTGTGCACATATAGTTGGGGAATAATATTTAAAAGTTTGCAATATATTCCTTGAGAAAACCTCCAAAACACTGAACTGTTTTCATAGATTTAAGAGGTTACCTGCTGTGGTACGCGTAAAATAATAAAGTTGCATTGATTTCAGATGTTTCGTTGCAAATTTCTGACATCTCTCGAACAAGTCGTCTGCTTTGCATTTCTGCAGTAGTTGTTGTAAATGCCATATGTTGTAGTAAAATTTGTGTTTCTTGTTCCAGCTGTATGTCATCAGTAGGCGTGGTCTTATCTGTATGGTCTGAATAGTATTTATCAAATGAATACGAGAGAACATATTTTTCTAAGCTATATATATATATATATATATATATATATATATTAAAATAATATGAAAACAAAACACAGAAATCCTCCGCAAAGTTTTAGCGCTTTCATTACATCTTCAGAAGCTCTACAAAAATGTATACATAGCAGTATCATAGTAACAGTGATTATGACGTCAAAGTAAGCGGAACGTTAAATGTCTATATTGTGACGTCATGGATAATGTACAACAATGATCTGGGAAAAGTACGGGAAAATCATAGGCAATTATAAAAGACTACTAAGTTTTGGCTTTAGAATACCAATGAATTTTTTTTCTTTTTCCCGTCTCTGAATATCACTGGCACATCTGAGTTTATAAAATGGGAATATATATATATATAGATAGATAGATAGATAGATCCAAAATTGAAATAGAGTCTCAGTAATCGGATACTAATATTAAAAAAATATGAAAACACAGAAATCCTCCGTAAAGCTTTAACGCTTTCTTTACATCTTCAGAAGCTTTATATATATATATATATATATATATATATATATATATATATATATATATATATAGGAGTAAGAGAGAAAGAAAGAGAGCACTAAAAACCAACATCTAAAGTGTCGATTCTGAATGCAGACACGAGGTCGAATAAAAAATGATATGTAAAGCACTAAAATGACCAACGACACGAACAAATTGTTTTTTCTTCATATTGTTCGTGTCTTTGGTCATTTTTAGGTATTTTATAAACTTAGAGCCGATCTATCTATCTATCTATCTATCTATCTATCTATCTATCTATCTATATCATATTTCTATTCACAACCTTTGTGATCTTGTTTTATCCATCTTCATCGTTTAATACTAGTATATAATTTGATTTTAAAATCTAATTTTATTCTATATTTTATTCCCATCATTTGTCAACCAAGTATATACAGGATAAATATGTTTAATGTTATAACGCTCTGTACATTGAATACTATAATATATATTGTACTTTGAAAGGTGAAGATAACGAACAGTGATCAATCTCACAACTCCTGTAAAGAATACAAAATTAAACGTAAGGCAAACACGGACCCCTGGACATACCAGAGATGGCATCAGGTGCCTAAGAGGAGTAAACATCCCCTGTCGACCGGTCACACCCGCCGCGAGTCCTATATGTTGATCAGGTAAACGGAGTTGTATCATCTTCTTTGTTATGAAATCATCAATTGCCAGATTTTATCAGATATTGTACATCCATGCACAGATTTAAATATGGATATATCTATGGATTTATTCTAGTCATAATGACAACAAAACTTGTTTTAAAGAAAAAGACAATTCATCTTACACTTTTAAAGAGGCATAACACGATTTTTGTTAATAGGGGCCTAGTTAGGTAATAGTTAATGCGCACTCAAATTAATTCAGGAGTTTGGGGTTGTCTTGAGACCCCCAGTGGATCCAGCCTCCGTAAGTTTGCGTTTTTACAGCTTTTTTGAAAGCTAAATTGAGGTTTCCAGAATAGGAAACTTACAGAAAATATATCTGAATTTTCGCACCAAACTCTCCTGTTCCAACAGTCTGTTGGATTACCATGGGCAGGAATTGTGCGCCTCAGACCTGTGTTACATGTAACTGACCAGTTTTTATATCATTATGAAACATTTATTTAAAAGCTTCTATATGAGAAGAAAAAAATCTCTTTATGTGGCCTTCAATTCGACAGTTATATATATCAACGACGTTTTATCTTTTAACAATAATCATTTTCATTTATGAAAGGCGACAATAACGAACAGTGATCAATCTTATTCATATGTATATTTGAAATATCCATGTGAACTCGAAATAAAAGACACTACAGAATCCTCTACATCTGCTTTGTACTTAGATATATGATTGAAAATGAATATTAATGGCAAACTAACAACTCAACTGTATGACAAACGAGATGATTTCAGCTTCTCCATCGTCAACTTCTCATATTTATGTAGCAATATTCCATTATTACCTGCATATGGTGTTTATATCTCTAAACTCATTTTATAATCAAGAGCTTGGTCTGCGTGTGATACGTTTTTAAAGAAAAGCAGGAACTGACAAACAAATTGATGTTACAGGGGTTTCAACAGTCTTGTTTAAAGTCAACATTTCGAAAGTTCTTTGGTCGTTTTAATGATCTAGTTTGCAAATACAAGCAATCATTGGGTTAACTGCTGATTGACACGTTTTATACCGATTGTTAGGCTGTTCTTGGCACATTGATTCTGATTACAGATAACTCCGTTTACCTGATCAAGATAGGGTTCACGGCGAGTGTGACAGGTCGACAAGGGACGCCTAGTCCTCCTAGTCACCTGCTCCCACCTCTGGTATATTCAAGGATCTATGTTTGCCCAACTCTCTATTTTGTATTCCTTATAGGAGATATGAGGTTGAAGTACAACCAATAAAATTCGTGCACAATTGTATGCTTTTGAGACTGGCACGGGAAGTTTATTAAATCTATTGAAATACCAAAACAACATTGTAAATGCTCATGACCCCCGCCCCTTTGCTTCGACTTCAACCCACTAAGTTTTGTCACCCACTGTGAAAACACTGAAACTTTATAGGCATTTAGCTCTGTAAATGTCACTGTGAACGTTTGAGAGTATGCCCACGTTTACGCGTGTGAGGGTGTTAATTCTCAATTGTGAACTTTTCTTATTACGTATGACATTTACTTTAAACTAATTTTTATTCAACGAATGCATCAATAAGTGAAATTATCATGTCTAACGTTGAAAAAATGTATATACATGTATACCAATAGCATAGTGTTCAAAATCCGTTACCTCGCTCTCTACCATATAAATGGGCTATCCGAAATTATGCCCCCCCCCCTTCCATCGATTTTTCGCATTAGAGTGTTTGATCGTTGATTATGGCCGATAAATGGTTTTTTTCCCCAGTTCACCATGACGATGCGAGGGGAAAGACCTTATCAGAGTTGATTCTAAACAGTAGAGATATATAGAATATCACAATCTAATGTTGATCTCGGACCTGGGATTGGCCCCGAGAGTTGATCTCGGCTCGAGCCCGTAGGGCGAGGGCCGAGATCACTCGAGGGGCAATCCCAGGTCCGAGATCAACATTAGAGTGTGATATTGTTTATATCATATACCTAAAACACAAGTTGATAAACATTTTTTTTAAATTGGGGGGAGGGGGGGGGGTATTGACCCAAACATAAATACATGGTATACTGTACAACGATATTTGACTATTTTATTCCTTCAGTGAGTTTACTTTAATGGTTATGTTTCCAGTACTATTGGCATTGTGAAACATGCTAAAGTCGATCTGGGTTTTGTAGCTTTATTCCATTGCTGGTTACGATAATTGGATGATTAATTATGGACATCCCCTCATGTGGTCTAGAATCTGGACGTTTCAATTAACTGAACTGCTTGGCTGAGAAACTCGTCATATCTATCGCTGTGTTGTTCATGTACATGTATATACTATTAAGCAGTTCCTAGGGGCTTGCTAATTAATACCAAAATTGGAAATAAGTGAATTATTTTTATTTCTTTTTTCGGATTTACCAAACTCGCCCGTTTTCATTATTTCATGTAATTTGTAAGAGTTGTAGAACTTTGTTTACGTGGCGTCATCGTATGAACGGGAATGTTTACAGATCTGATGCTGCTATTTATTTGCTTAGGGAATGTTACCTTATACAGAAGTAAGTTTCTTTTTTTTTACCGTTTCCCATCTGTTTAGCATCTATACATGTAAGTCGTTGAAATACGTCGGAAGATAATGGTTCTGCTTTTCTCGTTTTATTGCCAAGTCCTCCGGATTTTAGATTTCAGAAATCATTTTAAAGCAGTTTTCTACATCAAAATTGCCGTAAATCAACATTTTATCTTCATTAGGACCGGGTATTTCTGAAAATGCTTCAGTATCACCCTCCATAATCCTCCTACTGTTTTCTGTCGCCTAGAACGTTGATTGTTTTTAAATGAAGATAAACCTGCTATTGTTCTAAATAAACAATTGTTACTTGGGTTACCCCTTTGCTTAGATACTCGCTACAATTTAGCGCTGTTTTTGAAAACGTTTTTATTTAATTTTTCTGCTTAAATTAAATTTTGTCGTGGAAGAAAGTATTATATTTGAAAAAAAATTGTGTCTAACATCATTTTTTCATGTAGTTATGTTAGATTTCAAAAGATTAAAGAAGAAATAGCCATTTGAAATTTGCGGGCGAGACAGCCCCTTGACAACGGGCCGAGACAAAGATATCTCGGCCCTTAGGGCGAGACAGCCCTACCTACTTGCAGCTGTCTCACCCTAACCAAGATAGGTGTATCAGGGCTGATACACTATACACTACTAGGTATATGATATATATAATTATCATATTATATCGAACTCTACGTCGAAAAGTGCAAGCGATACAGCTGGTAAAAAAGAAAACCAAATTGGCGGCGTGAGATACCTTGTGCATAGTTTGTTTATTATAGATATTTAAAACGTAAAGAGCATGTGGTATCAAGTGCTTTAATATTTGTAATTAGATATCTCAATAATTAACGTGTAATACAATCTACACTATACTACACAGAACTTTTTCAAAGCACGTGTATGTGTTACATATTTAACATCTATGATGACATATTGATATTCATCCTTGTAAACATGTTTCTCTCTCTATACATGTTCCATAATTTAGATAAGTTGTTAGATAAATGAGATTATACATGTAATCATAATTAGTAATTTGTCAAGAATAACATAATATTACCGTATAAACGTATTTTAAAGCGTTCTATCAGATCCCTCTTGATTATCTCATCACACAGATCACAATAGAAGTTGTTATATTCCAATACATCCCATCGTTCATCTTCTTCGTCCGTATAAATCGGATCTTCTTGCAGAGCTATAGCATATGCTAATAAAAGGAATAACAGATCGAACTACTTTAGTATGAAATAGGAAAAGAAAATTTAAATCTGGGGTCATCCACTTGTAGAAATATTTATAAGATGTTTTCACAGACATGAGTGAATCAATATTCTTCTATATGACTTACCATTGTCAAGTTTTCTACTTTTGGGATCATGTATTTGAGATTCCTTTATAGTACCGTCGTTGTCTTTGTTAGGTTCTTTTTCGTGATCTTTCATTATGGAAAGCAAAAATAACAATTTTATATATTTCTGAACTTTAACGTCTTATGTACACTTCTTGATACGATTTTTATCTGTTTATATATCCTTTGACTTCTTAATAGCATAGAAGTACACATATATAAATGCATACCCCCTTTTTTATCCTCCAGGTCATCACCTATAAAATAAAAAGATGCCTAACGGCTAGAAATTGTACTTCTACGTCAAATGTGTTATATTTCCACATATCGGAAACTGTTGTATACTGGATGGATTATTTGAAAAACATATAAATGTGTTATCTTTTTACATTACAGAAAAGTGTCAACAGAATTATTGTCAATACTAGGCATTTTTTGTACACCTACTACACAATGTTTAAGACGACTAAAGGATATATTATATTGATAGAGGAATTATTATATAGTTAAGCATCGTTTTCACATCTACATCTATGACGTATTATACATATTGTTACGTATTGTTTGCCTGCTTTTAACTAAAACAAGTTCAGTTGCTTGGCAGGAAAACTAAGGAATATAAATGACTTATTACAAGATGGCAAAGAAAGTTTGGGTTAAATGTAGAGTTGGTGAGCTAAGACGGCCTTAATTTGAAACTATTTGCACTTAGAATCCAACTCAGAAAAATTAGGATTGACAGAATGTTTTCCCCCTCAAAATTAAAGCAAGGTAACGGGATTGTACAGAAATGAATTATATTTTTTCATAATACGTCTATGAAAATTATTAATGATGTCATTAACGATTTTCTTACAGATTTTCTGAAATAATATACGTTATTGGTGAGAAATTTGATTTATGTCATGCACATGTTCAAGTACATGTAGATAAATCCATCTCCCTTATTTGTCTCTAAGCTTTGTTTTACGCATACGATTCGTCATAGCAAAACACATATGAACGAAATTGCTCAAAATAACCATGCTATGAACAATATGAGCTTGGACCAAAATATCACACATATTTTAACAGGATTTAATTATCTGTACTAGTTATATAGATTGGAATTCCCATGTGCACGGATTGTGCTCCTTTATTACATGACCTATTTTTATATATTCTTACGAGACATAATTTATTCATATGCTTATATATGAGAAGAAAAACTTTCTTGCTGTGGCCTTCAACTCTACACTTAGATATATTTCGACGACGTTTTATCTATTAAAAATATTCATTTTCACTTATATGTCGATTTGATATATTCCAGTGAACTTTGAAAAAAATCACAGAATATTTCACATCTTATTTCATTGAACATAGATATTAACAGCAAACTAACAACTCAACTTTATGATAAACAATATGACTCGAACTTCTCTAATGTCAACTTTCCATATCTATGTTGCATTATTGCATTATCATCCGCATATGGTGTTAATATCTACCAACTGATTGGATACGCACGATCATGTTCTGCGTATCGAGGCAGACTGTAGACAAACAAATTGATGTTACAGAGTTTCAACAGTCTCGTTTAAAGTCAGCATTTCATAAATTTTATGGTCCTAATAACGATCTAATTTACAAATACAACGTGTTACAATGTCTAATGCTGTTTGACGTGTTTCATACAAATTGTTATGTTGCTCTTTACATACTGATTTTGACTACGGATTCCTCCGTTTGCATGATCAAAATATGGGGCTCACGAAGGGTGTGACCAGTCAAAACGGGATGCTTACTCTTCCTAGACATCTGTTCCCACCTCTGGTGAGTCCATGGGGCCCATGTTTGCCCCACTCTTAATTATGTATATATATATTTTTATAGAATTTATAAAATGGATCAGTGTTCATTATCTTTACTTTTTCATTTACTGAAAATTCTCCAAAAATCAGTTTTCCACTCACACAAAATATTAAGATAGGGTTAATTCAAATATTATATATCAACAGTAAGTAAATTTATTGATTTCATCAATGAATAACAAAACACAGAGAGTAAAAAATTTGCTTTATCTTCTAACTTGCTAAAATGTTATCCAAGCCTCTCGAACATAAAACAGTTCAGTTTCTTTGAGAAAGGAAATAGAAAACACACCATACATATAACCATATTATTGATATAACTTACATTTCTCTTTATAATGCTCTTCTGAACATGGTTTCGCGTCATCTAGTAGAGCTATGATTACATCGTCCTGAGCCTTACGTTTATTCAGTCCTACAACTGCAAAAGAAATGTAAATGAAAATCGTAAAATGCATATATCATATAATACATGTACTTATTAATTTGATGAAATTACGGCGATTTCGATTGGCTGATAATTTGTTTGATTTCTGCATCAAAGAAAACCTGATTTTGACTTCATGTTGTGTATTGAGACGTGGTATGAATTTGAAAACAAAAACATTTCAAAAACGTTAATTAAAGCGTTTTGATGAGAGAAACTATTTGTTTTACTATTTAAAAACATAAAGGATAAGAAATGAATCTTGTAATTCTTTTCTTGATAGCGGTATCAAAGGGAAAATTGGACGGAAAAATTCATTTCTTAAATAACAATTTTAATGTTGACTAGCCTTGAATTACCTAGTTATTGCATGTTCTATCTAAAATACTTTCTATTTATTTCGAAAGACATTAACTATTGTTTAAAGTCAATATTTCGATGGTTCAGGGGAATGCTTGCTCCTCCTAAGCACCTGTTCCCACCTCTGGTATGTCCAGGGGTCCGTGTTTGCCCAGCTCTTTATTTTGTATTGCTTATAAAAGTTTATAAGATTGATCGCTGTTGGTTGTTTTCACCTTCTGTGTTTACCTTTCATTGTTTTTTTTATGTAATTCATTACACTCGCCATTTAGCCAGTCTTCTCGAACATAATTTGTTTTCTGCAATTTCACTGACTCAAAGGCTTAATCCTGGCTTATCAGATTGAACGCGTGTTTATTTGTAGTATCTCATTGGTTTGTCAACTCTATATAAAGAGCTACATAAGCAGATTTACTCACTCTGATTGGGCCGTAGTTAAGTGAAAATAACGTATAGTGTTAGGAAACAGTGTTAAGAAGTCAGAATTTTTTTTAAAATATAAAATATACCCCTTAGCTTGGAATTTTTCAGAGTTAGTAGTTATGTATTTAGGCTATTCCAACGACTATAATTAGTCTTGCCCTATATTACTTTGAGGTGTATGGAACCCGCTAGTGTTATATTCACGGTGTATGGAAACTTGTTAGTGTCATAACTTTAGATTTTCATATTATCTCAGTATTTATCTATTTTTCGTAATTCTGGTCATTTTGGAGGTGAGGTAAATTTTACATTCCTCTCTGGTTATATTTATTCATTTTCATAGGAAATCTTATTATTTGTTATCAATTATTCCAAATCCAAATTTATTGATGCTATCATAAATTTCAAACTTTATAAGTCTTTTCATTTCAAACAAGGTGTTGAACATAATCTAAAAATCACAACGGAACCTGGGTCTTACGTTACGTTGTTATGAGAGATAAACACGGCTGAAGAAGACCGGTAACACGGTCGAAATATTTCTACAGTGTTTGTTTATATATATATATATATATATATATATATAAACAGTGATTTTTTGGGGCTAAAATGTTACCGATATTCGGATGTTTCCCCTCACTAAAATTAGCTATTTTTTCCCAATTATATATATGTGTTTTTCCCAATTCCAAATCTAGGGAAATTAGGCTATTTAAAAAAAAGGTTACCGTATATTTCTGACAGAGTAAATACGTTTTTTTCTTCAGTTTTATTCTCCAAACCACTGCACATGCAAAAGGTTTTGTAAAGAATATGTAAAACAATAGAGTCATCCATATAAGAAGATATGCAGCGAAGTATATAACTTCCAGATGCACATTAAGCCATATTGTTTACAATTTAGTTTGACCGCCATTTTGTGTAGGGTCAGGCTAATAACAGGAAGTGGCCAACAGTATAGGGTTTTACTAAAATTCGAAAAATACAAAACAGGAGAGACATTCTGGAAACGTGATTATTAATATAATATTTACAAGATTATGGATACAAATGCTGGTGAATTAATAATTTATTATTTTCTTTATGAAATTAGATAATAAGTATTTCGTAGGAAAAGTAAATAATATCTATGCAAGGTGTAACTTCCAATACATATTTAATGTTAAATAATGATTTATTTTATGATTTTCAATCAGATCTGAAATAAACCTCAAACAAAAAAAATGTTATTTGATTATTTTATGCATCTTTACCATTTTAATTTACTATGAAGGATTTTTCCCAATTTGAGGAAAATGTCGCTAATTTTTCCCAATTCAAAAGGAGGGGTTGCAGTTTGAAAAACTAAAAAAATCACTGTATAATAAAGCACAGAAATAGCAATGAACTCTTAAATGAACATAACTGCCCTAAGTGAAGAAATATTTAATATAAAGCACAGAAAATTTCACTTTATTTGGATACCCACTTCCGACCCTACTCGGGGTTGACCTCAAAACCTGCGGAACCAAATCTCCTGGCATTATGTAACCAGTGCGCTAGACCGCTCGACGATCTAGGCAAGTCTATATCTATCTATCTATCTATCTATATATATTTGAAAATTTTAAGGACGATTTGGTATTTCTGAAAGCATGATAATGTAAAAAGAATAATTGTCGCTTTGCTGTATGTATTTTTCTTCAAAATTCTTCATTCAACGACGTTTGACTAAAAATTTAATCTGTAAAAACGTTACATAGCGGAAACTCATATTACAAAAATGATTCAATACTAATTTTTTATCTACATTTTTGAAATTAAAACTTATATACGGTTGTAGCTGATGTTCATAATCGCGAGCTCTTTCTTAACTTTCCCTTGTTAAGATAGTTTTGCCCCACGATCTATATTCCCTGTAAGCTTTTGGGGGTATAAATTATGGAATGCCATTCACTCTCAGGCGATGATTCAGAATTAAAGAATTAAAAGTTCAATTCAATTTATTAACACTGATTTTTGTAGCCGATCAGCATTATTTTCATTTTTTATCTTTAGACAAAATTTAATTGCAGGTTTCATATATCTTCTGCCCTATAACTAACCTGGTAGTTCGTTTTTTCCTTCTTTTTTTTCTATGACGAATTACAATTATCAAGATCTCCACTAGGACAAAGACTGCCAAAGCCATTGAACATAGATATTAACAGCAAACTAACAACTCAACTTTATGATAAACAATATGACTCAAACTTCTCTAATGTCAACTTTCCATATCTATGTTGCATTATTGCATTATCATCCGCATATGGTGTTAATATCTACCAACTGATTGGATACGCACGATCATGTTCTGCGTATCGAGGCAGACTGTAGACAAACAAATTGATGTTACAGAGTTTCAACAGTCTCGTTTAAAGTCAGCATTTCATAAATTTTATGGTCCTAATAACGATCTAATTTACAAATACAACGTGTTACAATGTCTAATGCTGTTTGACGTGTTTCATACAAATTGTTATGTTGCTCTTTACATACTGATTTTGACTACGGATTCCTCCGTTTGCATGATCAAAATATGGGGCTCACGAAGGGTGTGACCAGTCAAAACGGGATGCTTACTCTTCCTAGACATCTGTTCCCACCTCTGGTGAGTCCATGGGGCCCATGTTTGCCCCACTCTTAATTATGTATATATATATTTTTATAGAATTTATAAAATGGATCAGTGTTCATTATCTTTACTTTTTCATTTACTGAAAATTCGCCAAAAATCAGTTTTCCACTCACACAAAATATTAAGATAGGGTTAATTCAAATATTATATATCAACAGTAAGTTAATTTATTGATTTCATCAATGAATAACAAAATACAGAGAGTAAAAAATTTGCTTTATCTTCCAACTTGCTGAAATGTTATCCAAGCCTCTCGAACATAAAACAGTTCAGTTTCTTTGAGAAAGGAAATAGAAAACACACCATACATTTATCCCTATTATCGATATAACTTACATTTCTCTTTAGAATGCTCTTCTGAACATGGTTTCGCGTCATCTAGTAGAGCTATGTTTACATCGTCCTCAGTCTTACGTTTATTGTATTCTACAACTACAAAAGAAATGTAAATGAAAATCGTAAAATGCATATATCATATAATACATGTACTTATTAATTTGATGAAATTACGGCGATTTCGATTGGCTAATAATTTGTTTGATTTCTGCATCAAAGAAAACCTGATTTTGACTTCATGTTGTGTATTGAGACGTGGTATGAATTTGAAAACAAAAACATTTCAAAAACGTTAATTAAAGCGTTTTGATGAGAGAAACTATTTGTTTTACTATTTAAAAACATAAAGGATAAGAAATGAATCTTGTAATTCTTTTCTTGATAGCGGTATCAAAGGGAAAATTGGACGGAAAAATTCATTTCTTAAATAACAATTTTAATGTTGACTAGCCTTGAATTACCTAGTTATTGCATGTTCTATCTAAAATACTTTTTATTTATTTCGAAAGACATTAAATATTGTTTAAAGTCAATATTTCGATGGTTCAGGGGAATGCTTGCTCCTCCTAAGCACCTGGTCCCACCTCTGGTATGGCCAGGGGTCCGTGTTTGCCCAACTCTTTATTTTGTATTGCTTATAAAAGTTTATAAGATTGATCGCTGTTGGTTGTTTTCACCTTCTGTGTTTACCTTTCATTGTTTTTTTTATGTAATTCATTACACTCGCCATTTAGCCAGTCTTCTCGAACATAATTTGTTTTCTGCAATTTCACTGACCCAAAGGCTTAATCCTGGCTTATCAGATTGAACGCGTGTTTATTTGTAGTATCTCATTGGTTTGTCAACTCTATATAAAGAGCTACATAAGCAGATTTACTCACTCTGCTAGGGTCAAGAACTTAAGTTCGTGCTTTACAAGAACTTTGTGTTCGCTTCTCTTTTCTACATAGAGAAGTTAAAAGAAGTTAAGTGAAAATAACGTATATTATTATACCTCAGTATGAGAATGCCATGCAACGCGTAATCTGATTGGTCTAGACGGTCACGTGCCAGGGAGGACAAAACTTCATATCTCCCTCTCAGACATCATATCTCCCTATCATATTTACCCCTTGGGCAGCCTTGTGCATTTTCCATAAATTTAACGTCAAGGTAGACGAAGTGTATTGTGACGTCACAATAAGTCCGAGTCATTCTACTTTCATAGTTCGTAAGGCACAAAATATGCGGGTCTCTGATACACAGTTGAATCGCATGGTTTTGGTTTTAGTTGATACAAAAAGAAGCAAGTAAATCAGCACTCAAGGAGAATGAAAATACAAAAACTGGTTATCATATCACTGTATTTCGTTGTTTGTACCTTCTACCGTAATACGTTGACGGCGCGGTGTTACCGTTAGGACGACCCATGCTACATACAATGTAGATGAGCGGACTCCAATTTCAAACGTACTTTTATAGTCTTGCTTTGTTTCGGTATAATAAACAATTTATTGCATGATAGTGAGGGAGATATGAAGATTTATTCACCCAAGAAAAATCATATTCCCCTCGGGCGTTGCCCTCGGGGAATATGATTTTTCTTGGGTGATAAATCTTCATATCTCCCTCACTATCATGCAATAAATGTATAGTGTTAAGAAACAGTGTTAAGAAGTCAGAATTTAAAAAAAATAAAATATACCCCTTAGCTTGGAATTTTTCAGAGTTAGTAGTTATGTATTTAGGCTATTCCAACGACTATAATTAGTCTTGCCCTATATTACTTTGAGGTGTATGGAACCCGCTAGTGTTATATTCACGGTGTATGGAAACTTGTTAGTGTCATAACTTTAGATTTTCATATTATCTCAGTATTTATCTATTTTTCGTAATTCTGGTTATTTTGGAGGTGAGGTAAATTTTACATTCCTCTCTGGTTATATTTATTCATTTTCATAGGAAATCTTATTATTTGTTATTAATTATTCCAAATCCAAATTTACTTATGCTATCATAAATTTCAAACTTTATAAGTCTTTTCATTTCAAACAAGGTGTTGAACATAATCTAAAAATCACAACGGAACCTGGGTCTTACGTTACGTTGTTATGAGAGATAAACACGGCTGAAGAAGACCGGTAACACGGTCGAAATATTTCTACAAAGTGTTTAGAGTTTTATATATATATATATATATATATATATATATATATATATTACATTATCATGCTTTCAGAAATACCAAATCGTCCTTAAAATTTTCAAATATATATATATATAGATAGATAGATATAAACTTGCCTTGATGGTCGAGCGGTCTAGTGCACTGGTTACATGTTGCCAGGAGATTTGGTTCCGCAGGTTGTGAGTTTAACCACGGGTAGGGGCGGAAGTGGGTATCCAAATAAAGTGAAATTTTCTGTGCTTTATATTAAATATTTCTTCACTTAGGGCAGTTATGTTCATTTCACAGTTCATTGCTATTTCTGTGCTCTATATATATAAATAAAGCACAGAAATAGCAATGGACTCTTAAATGAACATAATTGCCCTAAGTGAAGAAATATTTAATATAAAGCACAGAAAATTTCACTTTATTTGGATACCCACTTCCGCCCCTACCCGGGGTTGAACTCACAACCTGAGGAACCAAATCTCCTGGCAGCATGTAACCGGTGCGCTAGACCGCTCGACCATCTAGGCAAGTCTATATCTATCTATCCATCTATCTATATATATTTGAAAATTTTAAGGACGATTTGGTATTTCTGAAAGCATGATAATGTAAAAAGAATAATTGTCGCTTTGCTGTATGTATTTTTCTTCAAAATTCTTCATTCAACGACATTTGACTAAAAATTTAATCTGTAAAAACGTTACATAGCGGAAACTCATATTACAAAAATGATTCAATACTAATTTTTTATCTACATTTTTGAAATGAGAACTTATATACGGTTGTAGTTGATGTTCATAATCGCGAGCTCTTTCTTAACTTTCCCTTGTTAAGATAGTTCTGCCCAACGATCTATATTCCCTGCAAGCTTTTGGGGGTATAGATTATGGAATGCCATTCACTCTCAGGTGATGATTCAGAATTAAAAGTTCAATTCAATTTATTAACACTGATTTTTGTAGCCGATCAGCATTATTTCCATTTCTTATCTTAAGACAAAATTTAATTGCAGGTTTCATATATCTTCTGCCCTATAACTAACCTGGTAGTTCAGTTTTTAGTTCGGTTTTTTCTTTTTTTCTACGACGAATTACAATTATCAAGATCACCACTAGGACAAAGACTGCCAAATCCAGAATCGTTAATAATATGACGGTCCATCTGTAACATGAAAGGATATCAATAGAGAAAATATTAGTAATACATTTTGTGTGGTAAAAATAATATAATTTGTGTTTAAACAACTACCTGATATGATAATTGTAATCTATATCCTTTGAAGAAATAAACTGCATTAACGCGCTTCACGAAAAGTATGCCGACTTAAAGCGTTGCATTTCACAGCCCCATGTATTTTTCAAAACCGAAATTTATTTTTGACATTTACATCCTACTTTCATTTCTGTCGGAACTCCCAGTACTATATTCATCAAGATTTATACGCGCATTGTTCACAAATACAATGTATTCATGAGTTTATCATTACAAACTGTAGAGATATCGAAGGTAAAACATCGGAAATGGAAATTTTGCTTGTAACAGCTAATAACAGTAATGATAATTTAAGTTTTGAAAATGATACTGACACAGGTAAGTTGGAATTACTGGATAAATCCGTGTTACTACGTGTAGTTGGAGTTGTTCCGTACCTGAAAAAGGCGTACTTTGATATTAAGACCCTTAACATTTAAAATCAATGTATTTCAAAATAGATAAAGCTGAAGGTTTTTTCTTAATTAAAGGAAATATTTGATTTCATCCAAGTAATTGAATATACTTCCAATTTTTCATCTTGTACACCTATCTTACTCACTACTGTACCTCATTATGTCATATACGTTTTCAAAAATGGTACTGACCCAGGTACGCTGGAAGCTGATCCAGAGACGCTGGAATCACTAGATCTGTTGATGTGAGGGAGTGATGTTGTTTTGCGTCTGACGTAGAAAAGTGTACGTATACTTGCATAGTGACACCATATACATGTAACGTATACAATGCTAAAAGTATGGTAAGGGCGTTATGAAATAAACATATCAAGTATACCTGTGTTCGACCTTGGAACAGTCCGGTTCGGCATGATAGCAACGGTCAATTCTATTTATATTGAAACATTCGGAATCTATAGATAGAAAAGTTAAAAGGCGTTAGCGGTATAACTATAAACTGATGAAGACCATTTACAAAATCGTTGTTAACAAAATGATATCTTGATACTTGAATGCCTGTATTATTTATGCATATAGTCATAATGACGTTAATGTATATAAATTACCCACATTTGTAAAATTGAAGAGAATGATAGGGAGGAATTTGAGGTTCAGGGCATCCACTGGTAAACTTTTCGCAGCTACGACCGGTTGGAACAGTTGCACCGTTTTGATAGTTATAAACAGGACATTCACCTTGGAAAATAAGTGTAAAACCATATGCTAAAAAATTATAGGTTACGCCAGTCCATATTTTTACTATTAGATACAAGAATGATAACCAATTAGAATTGACGATGGATATTTGAAAAAAAAGAGAAAAGATTGTCATTTTTTCTGCATAAAAATATCAAATTAGAATAATTAAATCGAGTAGTCTTCTTCGCGAATTCTCTTGATATGAATTATAATTTATTGATCGTTTAACATTTGTATAACACAACTAACCTTTGTCTATCGCCGCGGACCCTCCACAAAACTCGATTGTTTCATTTAGAAAATTACTGGGGAGACAGTGATATAGGTTTCCTTTCTGTATGTTAGCCTCGATGTATTCCGAGCAATTCAGTTTCCTTGCCGCTATTTTCCATGCTGTGAGGTTATTCGGCTCGGGACAAGAGTTGACTCTTCGTGCATTGCCTGGCAGGTAAGCTTCTGTGATATGTAACTATAAAAAAAAAAGCACAACATAATATCCACAGGTAAGAAATGTATCAAAATTGGTTGGTTGTTTTTCAAAGGAATCCAATTCATGGTAGTAGCATATTATACATCTGAAATCAATATGAATCGATAAACGGTCGCAAAAATGGGAAAAGATACTAGTAGTGATACTAGTAGCTAGTACCTAAACATACAAATTAATACAGGTACTACGTTTCCTGCCAGAGTTAACTCACTTAATGACGTGTTGGCTATTGTTTTGTCTGCAGAAAAATTCAGTGTATTTTTTTTGGACTCACTTCTCCCAGAGTGATCCCGATTCTAGAATCTTTCTGATGGGTATCAAAAAGTCATTGCTTCATTTAATCTTCTATCCATTCATACTTGAGAGGCAAATTTGTTGACAAGAACGTTTACGATCAACACATGAACAAATATGGCCTTTTTATGAAATTAAATTTCAGCAAGATATTCATCCAAATATATAAAAATCAAAATGATAACATCGACAGATGTTTTCGAGATTATACGAATCATTATTCCACACCATGTCGCAATGTTCCTTGTGCCAACACGCATGGAAATGAAACTACTTGTAATCTACATAGATTTATTGACATTTACACATGGTAGAATTTAAAGACCAAAACTTTACAGCATTATTAATACTTTATGAGAAGGATATGCATATGCAGCAGCAAATTGGACGGGTACTAAAAAGATAAAATTACAATATGGCGCTGTAAATAATGTACATAACGTACTATAAACAAGGTATATGTACATTGCTCATTAAATGTATTTCAAATTCACACCCACAAACTGTTCCGATAGGATTTTCTCGTTATAGTGTCAATAAAAATGAACTACTTCGTACTTTGCAGAAAACAAGACAAAATGTATTTCTGAATAGATGCCAAAAACAAAGATATGTGATAAAAGACGTGGACGCTGTTGTCATAGATTTTAGATTTTTAGATGACACTTGAAAACGGAAATATTCATATCTAGTGATCAGTCATCCACAAAATTAATTTGTTAAACACCACTCTGATTCCACGCACAAGTACTCTGAATTTGAAACATGATATGCTAGAGTTCCTCATTGACAATATCTTCGTGGTCTTTGGTGATCAGGTCTTCCAACAGTATGTTGGAATTCCCATGGGCACGAATTGTTCTCCTTTGTTAGCTGACCTGTTTCTATATTCATATGAAGCAGGATTTATTAAAAAACTTCTACGTGAGAAGAAAAAGTTTCTTGCTGTGGCCTTCAATTCGACATTTAGATATATCGACGACGTTTTGTCTATTAACAATAATAACTTTCATTCTTGTGTCGATGTGATATATCCTTGTGAGCTCGAAATAAAAGACACCACAGAGTCGTACACTTCTGCTTTATACTGAGATATTGTATTGAAAGTAGACATTAATGGCAAACTGACAACTCAACTGTATGACAAACGGGATGATTTCAGCGTCTCCATCGTCAACTTCCCATATTTGTGTAGCAATATTCCATTATCACCTGCATAATTATGGTGTTTATATCTATCAACTGATTCGATACGGAAGAGCTTGTTTTGCGTATGGTCAGTTTTTAAATCGAGGCAAGCTACTGACAAATAAGTTGATGGTACAGGGGTTTCAACAGTTTCGATTGAAGTCAGCATTTCGGAAATTCTATGGTCGTTATAACGAACTAGTTCGTCAATACAACCTATCATTGGGTCAAATGCTGTCTGACGTGTTACATACCGATTGTTAGGCCGTTGTTAGCACACTGATTTTGACTAAGGATAACTCCTCCGTTTACCTGATCAGGATATACGGCTCACGGCGGGTGTGACCGGTCGACAGGGGATGCTTACACCTCTTAGGTACCTGATCCCACCTCTGGTGTGTCCAGGGGTCCGTGTTTGTCCAACTATCCATTTTGTATTGCTTATGGGAATTATGAGATTGATTACTGCTCGTTATCATCACCTTTCATGTATGTCACATATCAATATAGAAAAAATAACTTTAGTTACCGTGATGACCAGAATTAACCAGATACACATTCTGAGGATGGGTGAAATTTTGTGATTTCCTGATGTGCTCCCTGTTAAAAAAAACAACCGGAAGACATTCTTATAGCATTCATTGTATATATGTAAGATACAGATCATATCGTACCCATCAAATTATTATTCTATATACATGCAATAACGATTTTTACAGAGTAAAAGATGGGTATTGCGAAAATGCTTATATAGAGTTACTGTTTATATTCTTATGGGAAACAAATAATGAAAATAATAAATTATGCTCATAACAAACTAATGACTATCTCCAGATGATTTGTCAGGGTGAAAAGTATTTGCTTACAATATTGAAAAATCTGCTTTCTATTTGTTTTCAAATTCAATATCATTTTGTGAGTCTGTGATGTATAAACGTACATGTACGGTTTCCGTTTAAAACCTTCATGGAGTAATACAAACCACTTTCTGTACTACTGTAACACTAGGAATACTTCGGTAGTGTAATATGTTAGGGTAGATAACAATAGACATTTTCCTAAAACCATCACAATATTATTCATAATTCTTGATTGCTTTCAAATAATTTTAACGTTTCACAAATAGTGATTGGGAAATCGTAATTACGAGATAGCGGAAGGTGAATTTTTTTTTTAAATCATGCTTTATTTTTTAGACATTTACAATAACATCTACATAGATGATCTCACACACAAAATCACACACATGCATTTTTTTCATTATGATACTAATCCACTTTCGTACAATTGTGCAGCGTTTTGATCATAAAAATATTTTTTTAAAGAAATTGAAATACGTAATTGGAAAATGTATCGCTCTTTGCTCGTAGGTTTAAAGTAAGAATAGCAGACACAAGAAACAGTGAATCTTTTCTCTAGAGTATATCCATATTGTAATCTGAATAGCTATCTATATTAAGCAGAAGATATTCTTACAGTATACATATAGCTATATACATGTAAATTACATTATGCTTATATATGTATTTTAGTGATACAGTGTAAGTCTCATCGTTTCTTAAGTGTGATTGTTATACACCTTACATTTTTCCTATATAAAACTAACATGATTTAGAACCAACATTCTAATTGTTAAACCAACTCACGCACTCGTGGTCTATTGACTGTTGACCCGGACGATATTCTGCCCTATTTCTATTGGCAACGCAAGTCACGTGATTCTTGGTCGGCTGCTTTGTTTTACGTAATGGTGATGATTTCACTGATGATGAAATACAGATATTTCTTTCTATGAAACAGTGCAGAAACATAAAAACTACAATTAATAATTAGAACATTCGGTATGTTTCCTTTTAAACTAGCGGATAGTCGGATACGGTGATAAATGTACGCAGTCACACTGTCCCGTTAAAAGTCAACAAACCATGTGCATCTAGAGAAAAAACCCCACTAAATAGGAAGGTGTATAACAAACCAGCTATAGACTGGGCCCTCGGACAACAGCTGTTTTGTTTGACCCTCTTTCGGATCTGTTACCCTCAGCCTACGGCTTCGGGCAACAGATCCGTTCTTGGGGCAAACAAAAGAGCTGTTGTTCTCAACTCGGTCAATAACTGTATACTGTTATTCTTGCGGTACACTGTAATTATACTATTCTTGCAATAGTATAATGATAATTATATTCTTCTAAATAGCTATACTGTAATGATGTATTCTTTTATACATGTAGGTCACGTCGACTTGGTAGTAAGAGAGTTCACTTCGTGGCCGGGGGGGGGGGGGGGGGGGGGGCGTGCCTTGCTAAATCCAAGACGTTATTATGGGTAATGACTGCTCCTTAGCCAAACACTCGCCATTTAGCAGTGAGATTCGGGGCTCCTTCGAATGAGACTTTAAAAAAAAAACACCCCAAAAACGAAGTTCCGTGTCACGACAGGATACGAACCCTCACTGCTGCATTACCAAGCGTCATGTACAGGTTTGTAATCGTTGTACTTAACTTAAAGCTGGTGACGATTCATTATGAGGGGCGTAAAACAAACATTCTATTACATACATGAAGTTATACTGTAATCATACATTCTTCAATATAGCTATACTGTATTCTACCACGATAATAGCAAAGATCAAAGGAATACCGCGGTCTTTATTCTGCCATACCATCGTACGTAATAACTGGCTGTGAGACAAGTCACAGTTGATACATATCTCACTTGTACATCGCATTTTGCTTTTCCGAGTACGTGTAGTTTTCTTGGACTATATATTCAGAGCAGTTGATGTAACTTAATACTTTATATATATATATATATATATATATATATATATATATATATATATATATATATATATATCAAAATAGACCTAGTTATACCATACTATTTCACCTTTTTCGTCAGCAAAAACCTGTAGGCCTAGTCCATTTCAGAAACTGTCATGCCGTCACGAAGTGATCTAATTGGTAGCTGTATAAATAAATTAGTAGTCGTAGTAGAATAAAAATAATTCTTGTTTTCGTGGATGATGGAGATAAAGCTCATCGGTCTGGAATGTTTTTTTTAAAAATATGTGAGCCTCGGCTTTATATTTAAAAAAAGTTTCTAGACCTCGAATGTTATCCTGAAACATACATGAATTTCTTCAGTAATGCATTCTTCTATATATACATGTACTTATACTGTAATAATGCATTCTTCTATATAACCCTGCTGTAATGATACATTCTTCTTTATATACTTATACTGTAATAATGCATTCTTCTATATAACCCTGCTGTAATGATACATTCTTCTGTATATATATATATATATATATATATATATATATATATATCTCCTGTATTAATCATTAGGTTCTGTTGGTTGGTATTCGACCCACGACTTCATAGAAAAGGTAGGGACCGTTTCTTCGCCAAACGCATTTTAGGACATGCCATAGTAGAAACAACATAGTATTGGGAGAGACACGGAAGTTTAAATTCTATATTTAGATCCAAGTAATTCTCTTTAGTTTAAAAGTCTAAATAAGCCCTAAATCGATATAAAAATTATGTTTATGACTTCAAAATATTGATATTACAGTACATTGATATGTAACAAACCTACTTCTTTTGTACTTTTCACATCCTCTATACTATTACACAGTACACAATATACATGACGATAAATTAAAAAAAACGAAAGTAAAATACTTGAAAATATGAAGTACATAAAATACACCTATTGAACAACAAGAATAACTTTTGTACAGTCATATACATGGATTATATTGACAACCATCACTAACCGCATAATATATAGCTTATTATCCACATTCCAATCTGTAAGGTTCCATTTTAAAAAATTTAAACGCGCATGCTCAAGATTTAAAATACTTCAAGATCAAGTAGTGCAATATAGGGGCGGACACAAGATTTAATGATAAGGGGTGGCGTAGAAACACTTTGCAAGGCCGGGAGTTTCAGAAACCCAATGAGTCTTGTAGGGCACAAGGTATGTACCCCGAAAGTTCCTAAAATTTTCACGTATTCCAAATGTGAAATTTGCATTATAATGCGGTAGTGTTTGTCACGAAATACATTATCTATAAGTCATTTTTGATGTTGATTTATTGTTTAACGTAAACATACTTATTCGTAGCCCCACATTGGAGTATTCATATGAATTGGTTTAGATTCTTATGGGATAACTATGAAGATTTATTACATTTTCAACAGCGAACTACTGGAATTCATTCAGTGAATAATATTTGATGTTTTGACAGTTGTTATTTTCACAGTGTGGATATAAAAACTGGAACTACTTGTCGCTATATAAATTTATCCGCGATACGTTAAATCACCTTCATTTTACGTTTCGAAAGAATTGAAAATTAAAATGTACATATAGAATAGAAATTTCATTTTCGAAAATACACAAGGATTGCGTTACGCCAACATACTTTTCATGAAGCGCTAATTAATGCCCTCATGTTTTTTTCTCTCCTAAAATGATATTTATTTCTTAAATATATTCACTGGCTAATTGTTTCCATTCCCCTATTCCCTCTTCAGATGGTCATGTTGCCTATTTAATTTTTTATGAGGCTGTCTACGATAAAATCATGCAAAAGCAAAAATTGAAGAAAAAAATACCATGGAAGGTGTTGTAAACTTTTCAGACCTTTTTATGATATTTCAAGTCTTTTGCTAGTTATATCACATTTTATGGCAAAATTAGCATGCTCTCTAATCACTTATCTGAGGTAATGAAATACAAAGTCCAAAAGAGTGCAGAGGAATTACGCTATCTTAGAATTAATGATACTGATATCGCGTAATTAACCCCCTTGATTACAGTTTGCATAAGGAATTCGCGTAATTAACAACACGCGGAAATATCCACGTTTACAGTATGCCACAAGATTGATCGATTGAATATTGCTTTAAGTCCCTCTCGAGAATCATTAACTCATATGGAGACGTCACCATTGTCGGTGACGTTCTGCAAAATGTATGCTCGGCGCTTGTGGCATATGAGCATGGAGGGATCTTCATCGTGCCACACCTGTTGTGATACAGGACCTCGGTTTTTGCGGTCTCATCCGAAGGACCGCCCCATTTAGTCGTCTCTTACGACAAGCAAGGGGTACTGAGGACATATTTTAACACGGATCCCCATGGGACGTATGCTACATGACTTTTTCATGAAACTTGGTATGAATATATAGTTGATGGGGGTGTATGGAGTCTGTTGATTTTCAAGGTCATTTACATGAAGTTAAAGTTACAAAAGATTTTTGTGAAAATTTTGGTTATCATATAATCGAAGTATATTTTTGAAAATAATCATCTCATATTCGTGTACCTCCTTCAAGATGCCCCATGGGGTTCCCCTGTTTCAGGAATCAAAATGATAAATTAACCAATGACTGCAAGTTTCAGTCGTTGTCAGTAGCTTTAAACTTGCTTAAGTATGCGTTTTTCATTGAACAGGATTGGTGAGATCATTATGTCTGTGTGTTTCTAGTAATATTCAATTATTTGTATTTGTGGGTATAGCGATAGGCCAATGTGTAATTTTGTGTTCTATAAATATCTATTATTGCGCCGATAATGTCCCGAAGGAATGTCTACGTGGAGACTTCTACTTCTGAGTCTGTCAGGGAAACTGCGATTGCGATGAAATCGCTTGATATGCATAATCATTTGAATTGGACTTAAACTGGACTATTTAAAAAATAAGATGGAAGTTTAATGAACTTGGTATATTTCAGAGTCTTGGGAACTTTCAGCGACCATTTTGGGGAAATTGAACAATGTAAACGTAAAGAAAGCTCGTCATGTGACTAACAGTGCCCGGGAAAATCACCTAAATTCGTGCGGAAATAACATCCATCAGAACATCCAATAGAATTAATGAGGCAGTCATGTGCTCCTTTACAACAGACAGATAATACACTACGCAATACAAAGAGACAGGGATGTCAATCTATGGATGCAGCTGCTACTGCGGCATCAACTAGAATGAAATATCACCTAATCGTTAGGTAGGTCTTCAGACTGCTACAGGCGTAGTATTCGAACACCACAGATGTTCAGTGTATCTGATCACGTGATGTGTAACATACATAGAACTATTTCAGCATGTTCTCTGGTAGTTGAAGGTGGTTGCATGACGTTTAATGCAGTATTTAGCAAAAATTAATCTATTATAAGGCTCTGTTATGTCAAAGTACAACAGATGGATAGTATCGTTAATGTTTACAACTATTAAATTTGAAGCATGATATTTGGCCTTAGTCACATTTAAGAATAGGCATAAGCTTATAATCATATATCTTTATTTTATTACTTTTCATACCGTTTTCCTACTCTCGGAATCATACAGATTTCTGCTCACCTGAATTCAAATTCATATCCATCTGTATTTTTTGCCCTGTGTTGTGGCTATACCATTGACGAACCCAAGCATCGAAACGTCGTAGTTTTTCCCAGTGATACTTATTATCGCCACTGTAATGCTTTTATAGCCCTCCCCTCACCACTACTTTTAAAAAAAACAAAACTTTTTTTTATCTCCTCTTATTCTTTTCACACGTGCAATTGTACATATTTTCATACAGATATTTCTTGTCCTCCGCCTCGGGTACATGTATTAATTCTTCTTATATTGTTTTGTTTTAACTTTCCATTTGAAAATGTCTCACTGATATAGAGATGTCACCAACTGCATGTGAGGTTCCACAAATTCTGACACTTAAGAGTCAGAACGTGCACATGTTTTACCATGCCAACGCCTACCCTGCTATTAAGGAGCTATAGACTCCCATTTTCCGATCAAATCGAAAACTACATTTAATGCCGGGCGCTCAGCGAGATAATAGTCATTAACTATGTTAAATGGCATAGGTTTGACGCGGCAAAACCCCATGCAACGTTTGAAACAATAAAATAGGTAAATTCCCTTAGAAATTGGAGGACAGAAAATTACGCTATAAGAATTGTTCTGAAACATTCTTATTGTAAAAGTTTTGAATAACACATTTTTTTTTTATTTATAAGAAACTTTATAACACATTTCAGATTTCCCGACAATGTCATCTGAAGGATGATACTACAACTTCTATGGTATACACATGGCACATAGCAAATATATTGTATTGGCTTACTAACGAGAAAACAATCAATAAAGTATAAGAACATTGACAGTTATACTGTGGTACGATACTAGTACTTATAAAGCACCCTTTCTAGTATATGATGATGCGATGAAAGTGTTAAAGTAGTTCCACCCTCCTGTGACGTCATAAGATTTTGCCAAATCAATGATTTATTTAGATTTATGCATGATAAGAAAATAAATTTTGTCTTTTCCTATAGTGTTTGTAAAAAAAAAAATCTTGGTAGGCATGAAATATTTCAGAAAAGTCTAAGTTACATACAAATAACCAATGATATATTTCAAATTATTATATACTTTCAATTTTATCTCTTCTTTTTCCTTTAAAAGTTTGCGGGCATATATCACATGATATATGCCCGGAAACATTCCGACCCGCAAACATTACGTCACAATCAAAACACAAGCCGGAACTATGCCGTTAATTTTCAAATTTTTCATATTTTACTCAGTTAAACCAATAAAGAAATTGTTGAAAATAAAATCATTATTAGTTCTAAATGAAATTAAAAGTATATAATAAAAAGCTCGGTCCGTCTACGCGCCAAAAAAAAAAAAAAAAAAAAAAAAAGCAAACTCGGTCGTCATATTTTGCCATACAAAGTCAATAACCTATAAATATTGAATCCAAGGGCAGTTATGGAAAGCCGTAGGGTACCCCCACATTATTATTATTTTTCTCTATATAAAATACCAAAATTATAATCTCTTCCAAAAATAAAAATTTCCCCCTATTTGCCGATATTTTTATTATATCGCAGCGATAATAATAATCTGTCCCGAATCTCAGACACCAAGGGGGAAATTTTTATTTTTGGAAGAGATTATAATTTTGGTATTTAATATAGGGAAAAATAATAATAATGTGGGGGTACCCTACGGCTTTCCATAGTCATAAATAAAGAATATTTTTCTTTTGGGGATGAAATTATAATTTGGTGTCTGAGATTCGGGACAGATTATTATTATCGCTGCGATATAATAAAAATATCGGCAAATAGGGGGAAATTTTTATTTTTGGAAGAGATTATAATTTTGGTATTTTATATAGAGAAAAATAATAATAATGTGGGGGTACCCTACGGCTTTCCATAATATGGAAAGCCGTAGGGTACCCCCACATTATTATTATTTTTCCCTATATAAAATACCAAAATTATAATCTCTTCCAAAAATAAAAATTTCCCCCTATTTGCCCGATATTATTATTATATCGCAGTGATAATAATAATCTGTCCCGAATCTCAGACACCAAATTATAATATCATCCCCAAAAGAAAAATATTCTTCATTTATGACATTATTATAATTATAAATACTGCCGCAATAATTATAAAAACTGACCCGATTTAAAGTCACACTTTATCTTTATAAATATAATCTTTCCACCACAACAATAATTACTGAACATCGCCAACAATAATTATCTTTTTTTATTTGAACGCTACAAAATATAATCTGTACTGACAATAATAATTTTGGACCAGCCAAAAAGACAAGATTAAATTATTGTTGGTGGAAAAGATTTGGACGCTTGAAACAGAAAACGTTTGTCTGAATCGGATTCACAATAATAATCTCCGACTTCAGATTGGCAGATATTATATGAAGCGTGAAGGCAGATATTATTTCATGCGTGACTGTGCAAGCGGTTGGTCGAGAGGGAAATCACGTGACATAGTTTCACTTTGACTTTATTATGGAAATGATTGTTTGTCGAAAAGGTATCCTGGTATGTGTTTCTTTTGGAGGATGGTAAATGTGAATGATTCAATGAATAAATCTTTGTTGGAACCGGAGTATAACATTTTATGTCTTTGTGACATGATAGATAGAAAGGGAATTTTATCAAACACACTGGCCAGCTGCACAGGCAGTTTTTTTTTCGTAACACAGGCCACCCTAGGGCTTAATTACGCAAAATGATATAGGGTTCACGGCGGGTGTGACCGGTCGACAGGGGATGCTTACTCCTTCTAGGCACCTAGTCCCACCTCTGGTATATCCAGGGGTCCGTGTTTGCCCAACTTTCTATTTTGTATTGCTTATAGGAGTTACGAGATTGATCACTGTTCGTTATCTTCACCTTTCATGGATCTCTTTAATCTATGTTTTATGTTGATTTCTTAATGTACTGAATAGGGTGTCATCACATGAGGTGTCCATTTCTGGTACAGGAACAACCCTATCCGGGGAGTGGACTTGTCAGTACTAAGTAGCACCTCCACCGCTAAATCCCACATCATTTTGTATACATGACCACCCTTCTGCTTAGATAATTCACAAAGGTGGTACTAAGTACACATACGTCATGC
Organism: Ostrea edulis; assembly: GCF_947568905.1. Taxonomy (NCBI): domain Eukaryota; kingdom Metazoa; phylum Mollusca; class Bivalvia; order Ostreida; family Ostreidae; genus Ostrea; species Ostrea edulis. The sequence continues at coordinate 33,873,011 of NC_079168.1, forward strand.
AGTTAATTGTTTCCCAGCTATTCACACAACCATCTAAGGGTGCATACAATGTATAATTAAGGAGGTACCTTACATCGTCATAATGACTGATTTCCTTTTAAAACATGGATGAAAAAATCAGTATCAGCAACATTTATCTATTCCTTTTTTATTTAACTACCTAGCCAAGTAGCTCAGTAGGTTAGCAAACTGACTGGTTGTGCGTTCGAGTCTCCAGATATCTACTAAAACTGCATTTTTGACATTGAAATGAAGTAAATTTGAAAATTTTCAATTTCAAAATATTGTTGTACATCTCCTTAGGATTACAAGGGGAAAGCTTTAAGAACCCCAATCTAATTGAAATTAGATGTTGGATCCGCTTGTATACTCGCTACACAAACATCTAAAAACATCCCATAGAGGGTCACGTCAGAGGTCAAATTCGGTATCACTCTAGACTTATCGGCTTCAACAAACATTCAATGATTTTGCGAGCGGTGATTTCATTGGTCGATCGAATTTGACCTCTGACGTGACCCTCTACGGGATGTTGTTAGATGTTTGTGTAGTGAGTATGCGAGCGGATCCAACATCTAATTTTAATTAGATTGTAAGAACCCTGGCTTATATTTGCCATGATTGTCATGCAATAAATTTGTGCACGATTCAGTTATTGCTTTTCATTAATCTAATTGATGTGTATATCAATGTGGTGGAGATACTGCTCACATTCAAATTTGGAGCTCAGTATAAATATATCTAATTATTTTAATCTGTTTTTGTATAAGAATTAATGCACAGAAGAGAGCTACAATTCAATAAGATCATTAATTCAATCATAGAAATGTTGGATTGATGATTAGTTGCTCTCTCTAAAAGAATTATTGCATACATCTGCAGTCAATTAATGTTATATTTAATCCAATTGTAGAGAGCAATACATCAATTACAGTGCACATTAAATGAATTATTGCTCTCTACAATTGAATTGTAGATTGTACCAATTCAGTTGTTGATATCATCAATTCATTTGAAGAGAGCAACAATTCAACCATAGCGCACATCAATTCAGCAGAATAATTACTGCTATCACCAATTCAATTAATGTATGCAAAAATTCTGAAATGAAAATATGTTAAAATTATTTGAAGAGATCATTGACTTGTTGCATGCTTCAAATGAATTGATAGTATCTTCAAAATAATTAAAGATGCCTTAAATTATTTGAGTTTATATTGATTTGGCACTCCATACAACTGAGCCAAAGACCTCAATAAGCTTGTCTGATCAGAATGTCATTGTTGCAAGTCCTCTTTCAATTTTTCATTTGGCATATCAATGAAACTTGGTAGAAAGTATCTTTGAGTAAAGAACTTTTTAAGTTTGTTCATTTCAGGTTCCATGCCACCCCCAAAAGGGAAATGGACCTTATATCAATTCATGAAATATAATAGAAACCAAAACATGTTAAAGCATCTGCCATATTCAAGTGGTCTAGTGTTTCTTAACAAAGAATGACTACCAGAAAACCATCCATATAAGAAGGTTAAACATTTTTTTTCCATTGAGACGTACCGGTAGTACATACACAAGAAAGATATTTCATTGAACTGAGAATCAATTCCAAAATACTTTTAAATAATTGTTATAATGAGGGTTTTAGGAGAAATCAACACCAATCATGGTTCAAAGAGTTATATTGTCTTAATCACATTAACCCTAAAATATTTAAACAATGTCACATGGTAGTGTCTAAAACATATATATACAAGTATGTGGATGCATACTGTAATTTACATTATAGCAACCAACATGACTATTTTAGATCAGAACCTTGCTTTGGCAACCATAGTCTATTAAAGCACAAACACTTTAAGTATCAAAGACAATTCAATAAATACATGTATATAATTTATTACACAATCATACATATCTGACATTAATAATACATATCAGAAGGTGCTAAACATTTTGAATATATAAATGCATAGTAAATAAAAAAAAAATTCTGTAAACTTCTCCTGTGGTTAGCAAGTTTAACAGTACAAAGGTATGGCTTGGACAAAATTCATGGGTGTTTTTGTAGGGGATGGTGGAGTGGGATGGGAGAGTTCAAAGAACAAATTCTGTTCATGAATAGCCTTTAGCATTCATACCAAATGAAATTCTGTAAGCTCCACATTTAAAATATGTCAAGGATAAAAAAAAACACCCCAAGAAAACGTGAATACATGAAAATGTATCTGATTAGTTAAATACATAAAACTATGGAACAGAAATCAGTTGGCAATAAAAGCAAGTGTACAAAGTCATGGAAACAAATGTATATTCTACAACATCTCATGATGTTAAAGAATCATCAAATGCACCATGCACTCCCTCAGATATATGTAGAGATGATGAGTAGAGGTCCAGTCTCTCAAGGTGTCAGGCAAAGGCAGATCATGCTGATGCAAAATAGATGTTGCCACACATGTAAAATCTTCATCAATATCTTGGAAATTGTTTAAATATGAGTCCCTGTAAATGAGGCGCTATATTTTGTTGAACTGCATAGAAGTATTGTGAAGCACCTAAAATCGAAAAAAAAAATCTATTATAATTGCACGATGAATCTCTAGACATATTCAACATACCCAGTATATAAATTGAACAAGAGGCCCACAGGCCTAAATTTATCGGTCACCTGAGTACTAGTGAAAAATTATCACTACTCCCAAGGGCTATGGAATCTAGAAATAATTTCCTGTTCTGAAATCTTATCTAAATTTTAACATTCAGCAAAAGTATAAAACAAGATGTGTTCTTACAACTGCAATGCCCTCATAAGTGCATACATTGATGAAAGGCTTCTCATAATACAAGAGATGTTTGTAAAACACATATGCCCCCAGGGTGCAAAATTGAAAAGAGTTATACACACACATCATTTAATTGATAGTAGTATCATCAATGCAAAATATTGAGCGGACAATATCTTCCTATGTCAAGAGTGGATTGACCATGTGACCTCAAAATCAATAGGGGTCATCTTCTTCTGAAGATACACCAGTGTACCAAGTTTGATGTCTGTCAAGCAAAGGGTTCTCTAGACATAAGTGGTCAGTGTATTCCTATGTCCAGTTTGACCTTTGACCATTTGACCTTAAAATCAAAAGGGGTCATCTACTCCTTAGGATGTATCAGTGTACCAAGTTTGATGTCTGTCAAACAAAGGGTTCTCAAGATATTGAGCGGACAGTCTATTCCTATGTCCATAGTAGACTGACCTTTGACCTGAAAAACAATATGGGTCCTCTTCTCATAACCAACCCACATATGAAATATCATTATGATCAAGTGAATGGTTCGCAAGATATTGAGCAGACAACATGTGGTCTACCGACCGAATGACAGGTGCAAAGCAAAATACCCCTCTTCTTTGAAGGGGGGGGGGGGCATAATAGGTATATCAACATTAAAAGATTATACTAATTTGGACCCATCCTAGAGTCAAAACCCTGGGTTGTGAAATTCACCATTTTTTGTACATCTTTTTCTGCTATTCCTTGGTATAAATGCATTTAGATTTTCTACAGTATCAGCAAACTTGCACATAAACACTATATTCTAAGTTTGGCCCCACCCTGGGGTCAGAACCCCTACCCCAGGGACCATGAAATTTACAATTGTGGTAAAGACTTCCTGCTGCACATCTTAATGCATTAATTTTTCCTAAACATGCGGTTCTAGAGAAGAAGATTTTTGAAAATGGGTCAATTTTGGACAGTTTTTGTCCCACCTCTAAGGTCCTAGGGGTGCAGGAATCCTAAAATTTACAATTTATGTCCCCCTTGTCCCAAAGATGCTTCATACTAAATTTGAAAAGAATTGGACTGGTAGTTATCAAGAAGAAGTTAAAAATGTTCAATTGTTAATGTATGACAGCGGATGACAACCAATTTAGTATCAGGGGTCCGTGTTTGCCCAACTTTCTAATTTGTATTACTTATATGAGTTATGAGATTGATCACTGTTCGTTCATCACCTTTCATTGTAATTCCAACCTAAGGGTCATGACATAACCTAACTTCAATTCACATACTGTATACCATCTTCTATTCATGACGATTAGTTGACAATTTAGCAATTTACAACTGGTTCTCGGTGACCAATATTCGCGACCAAGATAATCTTAAACAAATACAAAATACATTAAGGATAAGTTCTCACAAACTTCACGAAAATTTCTCACATGCGAATAAAAGTTGGTTTACAGTATCATGGGTATGCCTCAATATCAATATGACAAACATGACCTTGCTATTCTGGAATTGAACCTTTTTAAAAGATATTCCTTTCTGAATGCATAAACCTACTTCATGGGCCACAATTTGACTAAATTTGAATCTACACTATGTCGTCAAGCTTTCATGAACATTTCAACTTGTCTAGCCAGTGGTTCTCAAGATAAAGATTTTTAAATGACCCCACCTATTTTTGCCATTTCTTGATTATCTCCCCTTTGAAGGATGGGTGACCCTCCATTTAAACATCCCAATTATCCAACTTTGAAGGACTATTTGTGCCAAGTTTAATTGAACTTGGCCAGGTGGTTCTAGAGAAGATAAAATGCAGTTTACAAACAGACAGATAACAGACAAGAGGTGGTCAGAAAAGCTCACTTGATCTACTAATAATAAATATATCATGTCACTGTGTGTGTAAAATCTCACATAGATATATACATGTAGCACTATTTTATTTGTGTTACCTTGATTTGCTCCAGATTTTCCCTAAGTAACTGAATTGCCATTTCCTTCTAAACAGGATTCAATGAAATGCTGCAACGATTCCATTCTCTGTTCCAGGATCCACACAGATCTTTTGAGGACACCCTTAAAAAATATGACAAAATCTCAAACTTTAAACTTCCATGCATGGAATTTTAACATCAGAGTAGATTCTGTCTCATTTCAATTCTTGTGTAAAGGGACCGTCTAGGGTAATTCCATACATTTTATATCCTGGTCCAAAAGGAAAACAAGTTCTCAGTGTTTAGAAATAATTATATTCTGTTGTAGTTGAACATATATGTTATAGATATAAAACATTATCTTATGAAATCCAAGGGCAGTGGTGGATTTAAGGGGGGGGGGTGTTGCAGCCGCCCCCCTCCCCCCCCCCCCCCCCCCATAAATTTTCAAATTTAAGGTAAATCGTGGTATCTTGTTTAGAAAAGTATACTAAATGATAAAACTGATACTTATTTCACCTTATTAAAAATAGAAAATAGTACAAATGACTTAAATAGGAGATGTATTTCAAGCCCTATAAAATCTGTAAAAATCCAGGAGCTTCCGGGGGCTTTGCCCTCTGGGCCCCCATCAGGGTTTTGCTTTGGACCCCCTGGAGGCCTCAAGGCAGCCCCCAGACCGCCTGCCTAATAAAGTGGCGACATTAATATTTAGTAATTATTGTTAATTGAAACTGAAGCAATTTTTTGCCATTGGTGTAACATGAGGTTAAAGATTAATATGATACTTTATCAAATTATCAGGAACTGAAGTTCTCTGATTGGTCCAGACTCTCTTTCCAAATGGGTGTAACTCAGAGTGAGTTCACCTCAAATGAAGTTCCAGGAGGTTTATTCGGGTTCCCCTCTTAAGAAACTGTAGATTTGCTTATAATTTTATCAACCAATCAAATTGCACATTTTAACGGATGTGTCGTTGTGAAGATACACAATGGCAGATGCCAAGTATCAAAGAGACAAAACACCTTTATTACTTATTGATGGAATATTTATTGTTATAATACTCTTTTCCACTTTTTAAAAACAGTTTTGATTCAGAAACTGTTTACATATACCCAGTAATTATGGTGGGTTTTTATTTTACATAACACATCTTCTTTTGTGTTTATATTTGCTGGAGGCGGGAACTATATAGTCTGTAGTGTCAAAAATGTTGTAAAATTCCTGATTATTCAATAAAATGTTTATTGACTTTTGAATTCAGTCTACTCTGTCTTGGTCAACCAATACCCGACTAGTTCCATATAGTTACGAGTAGACCTCATTAAAAGTCAATAATTGTATAATGTGATCAAGCCACTACGAATAGGAGAGAGCAATATCAGTTACATACAACAAATGAATTCTACAGTATATCTACAATTGAATTTAACTTAACTAAACATTTATCACCATAGAACATTACAGACCAAAGGGGGGGGGGGAATAGTGGTATTATTTGGTGAAAAAAAGTTATTTTCCTTCCATTTAACATGACTGCATTTCAATTCACTTCCAGGGGGTGGGGGGTGGGGGGGGGGGGGGGTTCCATAAACATTTTCATAGTAATGTAACAGTTAAACTTTATGTTAAAAAAATAATAGGAGGGTCCCATCCCCCAATACTATGTGCCTGGGATTGTACAATTTAATTACATTCTAAAATATCATTATTGTGTCTCCATAATATACTATATAGATCTACAGAGAGACAATTGTACCGAGATGTTTGGCACCCCCCCCCCCCCCCCATTCTTCGACCCCACCGAAAGCAACTGGATGACTGCGACAGTCTGAATACCCTTGCCTTATCTTATTTTGAGGACAACAGGCTACTACTACTAGCGACTAAGTTGTGTCACTTATACTTCTATCAGTGATAGGGTCATAATATACATGTACATGTAGTGATTCATACATATTTATCTATCGGAGCATTTTCAAGCTACAAATAAATGATGGGGCTACAATGGCTTGAACACTCTTTCAAGAGGAAGATGCTGGTGACATCAGTTGTAACAGGGAATTTAGAATGAATTCATTAAAACCCACTGACCCTATGACCCTAGTCTGAGAATATGGCCAATGTTAAGCTTTTTAGAGCTCCTAACAGATGATGAGGTACCTGACCGTTGCACATAATCACACATGTATGTTATTGTAGCCTTACCTCTATCCATGAGTCAATAAGTTGAATAACGGTAAACGCGGTTAGGTCTGTCAGACAATAAAGTACTGTAATCATACGTGCCGCTTGCGTCACGTGCTAATCTCTCTCAATGGGGTGCTTCTTTTCGTCACGCTTCAAATAATATCTGCCTTCACGCTTCAAATAATATCTGCCTTCACGCTTCATATAATATCTGCCAATCTGAAGTCGGAGATTATTATTGTGAATCCGAGTCAGACAAACGTTTTCTGTTTCAAGCGTCCAAATAATAATCTTGTCTTTTTGGCTGGTCCAGAATTATTGTCAGTACAGATTATATTTTGTAGCGTTCAAATAAAAAAAAGATAATTATTGTTGGCGATGTTCAGTAATTATTATTGTAGTGGAAATATTATATTTATAAAGATAAAGTGTGACTTTAAATCGGGTCAGTTTTTATTATTATTGCGGCAGTATTTATAATTATAATAATGTCATAAATTAAGAATATTTTTATTTTGGGGATGAAATTATAATTTGGTATCTGAGAATCGGGACAGATTATTATTATCGCTGCGATATAATAATAATATCGGCAAATAGGGGGAAATTTTTATTTTTGGAAGAGATTATAATTTTGGTATTTTATATAGGGAAAAATAATAATAATGTGGGGGTACCCTACGGCTTTCCATAGGCAGTAACTCTATTTTCATTAACTTCTTTATCAAGTCCATTATGTGATAGATTTCTTGTATTTTTCACAGACATTTTGTATATTTTTGTATAGAAAGTTTCATGAAATTATCTTGAATACTATTATATAGTTATAACCAAATTTTGTGAAATTTTGATAATGCTGTTTAAGGAAAACTGCAATTTTCTGACGTTGATATATGATTCTGTTTATGTATGCCTTGCATCTTAAAAATTGCGATGACCTATATGTTTTATTTGATAATTTATAAGTTTTAACTCCAAAAAATACGCTTTTTGTACTTTTATCAGCTAATAATGTGCTTATGGAGTTACCTTAAGGTAGGTAAATACTATTAGAAATTTCTGTCAATCAATTTTTTTTTCCATTTAAATAACTTTAACAACTCATAAACTAACTAAAAAACCTATATTAGACATACCTTTGCGGGTTTATTTTTATACTATGTGCTACAGAGCACATATACCCCCAAATGCAAAAGCCAAATTTTAACACAAGAATGCATGATCTCATGTTTTACTAAAAATATGCACCAAAGCACATCATATTAAGCTATAATATATAAAAACCAATAGCTATTCATTTACCGAGAGAATTTTTAAAGATATTCAATTTAAAACATACACAATTGCTGTTTAATCTGCTCACATCCTTCAGAAAAAAATCACAGAATATCGCAATTTTGAAAAATTCTCAAAATCTAAATTGTTTACATGCCAGTTTTTCTTTAAAAATATTTAGAATTATATCTAAGGTTAACAAAAAAACATATTTTACCGTAGTTGACCAGAGATATTTTGCAAAATGGTCTCTTGAATACGTAAACCCCCATTTTTAAATTTAAGTTTTACAATTATTCTTTACACACTTTGAAAAGAGTACATTGTAACAGCAAATACAGTCTTAAAATCAAGATTAACAGAATATGACAATATATATATATATATGTAAAGCATACTGAAAATTTTGTCCTACCAGACAATTGGAAGACAAGGGGGGGGGGGAGGGGGGAGGGGGGCTCCCCCACCCCTTACTTTTCTCACAATTTTTTTGGTGTGTGTGTTATTCTTTTTTTGTTTGGCTATCAATCATATCATACATAAAAATACCTACATGCTATCTCATACTTATAGAAAAAATAAATATAGTGTAACATATGTGTAGATTCTAGCAACTACAGCTCATGTACAAATAATTTTGTTTCTTGAAAGTACTTGTGAAGAAGAGTTCAAATATTCAACAACTTTGCTGATGATTTTCTGAGGATTTATAATTCTGGGTTTCTTTGAACCAAACACAAACTCACTAAAAACAGTTTGAATTCCACTGTGAGGGTCACGCCTATGTATGATTTTTAACTTGTTCAGGCTTAGATTGCAAGCTATGAGCCTTTTAGTGATCAATGTAGATATTACATTGCTTTGCACCATTGGAGCTAGTGAGGACTTGATACTATAATAATTCAAGTTAACTATATCTACGATTCACATTTGAATGCTAAATTTGACTCGTACAGTTCTCGTAAACTACAAACATCAGACAAAGAAGTTATAACTGGAACTTTCTAGTCGGTGTTTAAAATTTAAAACCGGATACGTAAAAGCACGGACTTTCCTTAAATTCATTTTGTTATTGCATGATTTTAGTACACATATTGCTATAATATATATATGTTTTCTTCTACAATTGTATTTGTACCGGTGTTAAAAATGAATAAGGCAAAGATAACGTACATTCACCAATCTCATAAATCCTATCAAGAATACAAAATTGACAGCAGGACCTCTGGAAACACTAGAGGTGGATCCCGGTGCCTTTGAGCCTCATATTGATGGTAATAGTTTACTCTAATGATACTTTCTAGGTACCCTAACAAACAAAGGAACATTTTACACTAGAAGTGTTGGTAAAACATATATGCCCTCATGGTTCAAAATTGAAATGGGTTATACACAAATTTCAAATACTTCTCAGCATGTCTTTGGCATCCCAAAAGGAATGTTAATTCAACATTCAACTATAAGTATTTCCAGAGTGAGTGTGATTGGAAGGAAATGTCAGGTGACGAAACTAAACTTTTACCGCCCCTCCATTGATATTTTGATGACGATCCCAATTTATCCATTATCAAATCCTTCAATGTAAATATTGGATTCTTTCACTTGAAGAATTCTTTGAACAACTTCCGATAGTGATCGAAGATCTGCCTCGGTGTGGAAATCTTTTCTAGGACAAACTATGACGTAAGAATGCCCGTCTTTCGCTGAATAACAAAAATAAAATTCAAACTAAAATGCTGACATAGAATCTAAATACATTCAAATAAGTCTTTTATAGTCACAGCAACACCAATAATTTTAGAGAATATCCCCAATCTTTGGAATACAATGATACCTTTTATTTATGTTCAAATGTAAAATATTTTTACCAACGACACTGATTTAAAATATTGCTATCATAGGAGATCCAACGTCCGTGGCCGAGTGGTTAGAGCATCTTGCTCAAAATCACACGACCTCTCACCTCTGTCGGCGCGGGTTCGAATCCCTTTCGCGCCGGTAAGTGAGAAAGTTTCCCAGTTTACTTTCGGAAGGTCAGTGGTCTCTTCCCAGGTACATTGTATCTGAATTCTCTCTTCCACCAATAAAAACTGAGCGCCATCAGATAACTGAAAAATTGTTGAGTGTGGCGGAAAACATCAAACAATCAATCAATCCAACGTTCATTGATGTAAACAAATGGGCCATGATTAAATGCTCGTCATACTCATACAACTTTCACAATGAAAGGTGAAGACAACGAACAGTGATCAGTCTCATAACTCCTAAAATCAATACAAAATAGATAGTTGGGCAAACACGGACCGCTGGACACACCAGAGGTTTGATCAGGTACCTAGGAGGAGTAAGCATCCCCTGTCAACCGGTCACAGCCGCCGTGAGCCCTATATACTAATCAGGTAAACGGAGCTATCCGCAGTCAAAATCAGTGTGTCAAGAACGGTCTAACAATCGGTATGAAACACGTCAGACAGTATATGAGCTAATGATAGGTTGTCTTAGCAAACTAGATCGTTATAACGACCATAGAATTTGCGAAATACCAATCTAATTAAAATTCGATCCTATGATCCGCTCAGCGATAGCAGATGAGCGGATCATAGGATCGAATTTTAATTAGATTGTGCGAAATACTTTAATCGAGATTGTTGGAACCCATGCACCATCAACACCGATTTGTTTCTCAGTTTATGTTTTGTGTGAACAACTTACAGATGCTATAGTTCATTGTTTTACACCTTATTCGTAAATATCCAAGTCATATTGAGACACCATCAGCTATACGGCTATAGGAGTTTTACGAAGAGGTTGACTTTTACAATCGACGGCTGACTTTTACAATTTAAAGGGATCGTCTCCAACTACAGAAATTGGACCGAAATAAATACATGTATATAGACTGCTTCAGTAAAATCACCAAAGCCGACATTATCAATAGAGTAATTGTAAACTCTTTAGCAACTCTTATATTCTCTCTAGTTTCGTTTGACACTTTCGCAATGCACTACTCGTTTGGACTTTTAATCAAATTGAATGTTAACTGCGAATGGGAAGCTGAGAAATGCATAAAGGGAGCCAGAAAATTGCCATAAAAAGAAAGATTACTGTACATCATAAGTGTATCACAGCGCACTCAATGTAATAAGACGAACTCAAGTTATCCTGACATTTCTAAATAATGTGTCAGCAGTCCATTTCTCTATATATTATATCTTGGGTTTCTAGCTTCCCCAGGAACAAAGCAACCCCACCCACCCACACATACCTTTGGACGACAGCTCTATACTAGGCCCAAAATTTGAGGGGGTAGGCTTTTCGAGATATATTTTGTCATAGCTCACCATAATTAAAGAAAAACCAATGCTATGTCTTTGTACACCTCTCTTTCGTGTTGAAACTCTAGGTCTAAATGTGAAGACAATCAACACGTGATATGTTTACAATATTGTATACATGTATATCGATATACAATGTAGAATCCGCGATATTTGTGGTAACTCAGTTTTCCTTGATTTAGGGTTTTCCTTTTTTTCACAAATTATGACACCCCAAGTTTGAATAACACACACAGACATGAATAGTGAAGATAAGGAACATTGATCAATCTCACAACTCCCACAAGGAAAATAGATAGTTGGGCAAACACGGACCCATGGGCATACCAGAGGTGGGATCAGGTGGCCAGGAAGAGTAAACGTCCCCCGTCGACCGGTCACACCGGCCGTGACCTCTATGTCTTGATCAGGTAAACGCATACATACCTTGCAAAGCTTGACTTAAATAGCATACTTGATTCTGAAAAAAATCCGGCCGAATCGAACTAAGCCGGGTATACCAGGCGACGCGCTATGAATGAAGTGAACCGGCCACAGTACAGTAATGAAAGTGTTGACCTTCTATTGTATAAACATTATTCCGCATAGGCATGACCAACATACTTACAAATCATGTTTATTTCACCAGAGTAAAAATTAAAAATCAACATTTTGTCTTAGAATAAGCAACTCTCGATACTACTGTCTCCAAGGACGCCAGCCTGAGCTTGAAGCCGCCTTCGCCTATCAAAATTTTCCGGCTCAATCGGCTTACCGGCGGGATGCGTGCACAATTCCGGTTCACAATCAAATGTGTCGCCGGTCATTGCCGATTAACCCGGGTGCGCCGGATCGTTAGAATCAAGTCTGGTATACTACTATATACTGTACATTATCGATAAAAGCATTTGACATGTGCTTGTCCTAAATACCGTACCTCGTGGGGGTCCGGGTTAGAATAGGTGAGACCATAAAAACCAAGGCCCTGTGTTACAACAGGTGTGGCACGATAAAGACTCCTCTCTACAAAAAAGCCAAAAACGCCGAGCATAGGCCTAAATTTTGCAGCCCTTCACCGGCAATGGTGATGTCTCCATACGAGTGAAATATTCTCTAGTGGGACGTTAAATAATATACAACAAGTGAACACCGTAAAAGTTTTTGAATTTTGCAAATACCACTCCCAAATTTTTCATATTTGGAGTTGGCCCCTTTAAATTGTAAAAGTCAGCCGTCAATTGTAAAAGTAAGCCTCTTCGTAAAACTCCATATGTAGGTGACCTACCATACATTTTTCTCGGTGCATCACCTATCGTGAAACTAGACGTCGAATTTTGAAGTCTCATCCAAAAAACCTGCGATTTCTTGCTATAACGTCGGAACATTAGCAGAGGAACAGTCACTAGCTCTTACATGTACATACCTCCATATATTTCAACAATACATAGGCATGTAAGCAAAAAAAATCCAATTACATGAAAGGTGAAGATAACGAACAGTGATCAATCTCATAACTCTTAAAAGCAATACAAAATAGAGAGTTGGACAACACGGGACCCAGGATATACCAGAGATGGAATCAGGTGCCTAGGTGGAGTAAGCGTCACACCTGCCGTGAACCCTATAACTTGATCAGGTAAATGGAGTTATCCGTAGTCAAAACCAGTGTGTTAAGAACGACATAGCAATCGGTATGAAACACGTCATACAGCATTTGACCCAATGATAGATTGTATTGGCAAACTAGATCGTTATAACGACGAATATGTGTAATCTATTTTTTTTTTCAAGAAATGCAAAGGTTGATAACTAATGCACTTATTGTTAAAAAGCCTACCTCTAATATCATGTCTTTACGATTCATGGCATTAAAATAGAGAAATGTAGTTTTATGAACATACTATATTACTTTTGGGTATAAAATCACTTGCCTGTTTGACCCTTTTCTTGAATTTCAAGAAAAATCACTTTAGCTTTTCTTCCATAGTCTATACATTTTTCAAAAAGGCATCTGGCGTTTGTCCGTAGAAATAATGCCTGGAGGAAAACCAAGTTATTTTGAAGGCAGTACTTCCTATTCATAAGGTGGAGAAGTTCGCTTGGATGACATACCTTACAAATGTCGTTATGAAGATCTGTAATGAAGGATCGTTTAACTTGCATTAGTAACTATATATCATTAAAAAAAACAAGCTATACAAATTCCTCTATTTTGGTTTAAACGTATGTAGAATACCACCATCGGTACTAAATATACCAGTCATCGTCATTAAGAATCCATTTTGTTTGTTTAAGTTCACAATGCATACCATTTGACACAATTGAACTTTATTGAACAACATAAAACTTTCACCCACGTGAATCAACAAAATAAATTATAAAAGAACCATATATCTTAAAATTCTACTTGAAGAACAGGATGCAATTATTTGGAATTTAAAATTGTACTTGAAGAACTGGATGTAATTATTTGGAACTTAAGAACTGGATATAATTATTTGAAACTTAAAATTGTACTTGCAGTATATGGTTATGAAGCTATAATTCAACTTTTGTTTTTGAAAATATCAGTACAGACATGATAATTGCAGATCTTCAATAACAGTGAATCACTCTACATATTCAAATATAAACCCCATGAACCCAAACAAGTGCAAGAAGACCAACATTCTGCAATTTCCATAAAAAAAAAAGATAAACCAAGCAAAGTGATCATTGTAAACACTGCATGCGTGAACTCATTAAACATAACTTATTTTAAAAGGATAGATTGAAATATTACTTACTGTGGACCTATTCTAACCTGGATCCCAACGAGAGGATAAGAAGGAAATCATAGAATTTTAAAAATAACCAATAAACAGATATGATGTCAGTAAACATGAGACCCATGGGTCATACTGTTCCATCTATTTTAACGCCAGGAAATTCCAACAGAAACAAAAGTAGAACGTAAATATAAGAAATCCCCCCCCCTTTTTAAATACATGAAGGTATGAACTGCGATGCTTCACGCAGGCATACTTTATTAAGTGTGTATTTTCAAAAATGAAATGTTTAAATGTGCCTTGATGGTTCTTGATCATAAACCTTGTTATGAAAGTCTCACCTGTAACCAGGTACTTTATGCTTTGACAATATTCCTCGTCCATTTCAGAGGCTAATTCGTTCATAAAAACCTTAAAGTTTAAGGTCTTAGCTGCAGTAACGGATTCTGCTAATCCTGTTACGGACATTTCTTCTTCGCCGTCTATATCAATCGAGAAATGAAGAGAATGAAATGAAAAGATATCAAACGTTTAAATATAATTATCAAAACTCACCATCGTGTCGTCTTAGGTCATCAGTGTGGGTTTCATACCACACGTTAATGGCTGCCTGAGTACTAGTGTCTTACACACACACACACACACACACACACACAGAGAGAGAGAGAGAGAGAGAGAGAGAGAGAGAGAGAGAGAGAGAGAGGGGGGCATGCACATGTCTACCACCTAGAGCGATAGTCTTTCTACCGACATTTTATAAGATAATATTTTGGAACCGTTGGTCATTAATCGCAGGAGATGGGATTCTTTTCCATAAATTAATTCAAATATTTAATGTATTTCAGTGTAGGTAAGACGTAGTCCTATCCTGGGGTATTCACTTGTCACAGAAATAATTCATTTAACAATTCCTTGCTGACTTCTTCACCTTGTAGATTATCCAATGTATATCTAGTTATGTTGGGTATGTGTCAAGAAAAAACCGTGAACAGAAAATCTCATATGAATGTTTTACGTCGGGAGAGCAATATCGCTAAATTCATAGAAATTCAAAATTAAACAACATAGCAATGAACAAATTCCATCAAACGTTAATACATGCTTTATTCCGAAACCTTTACTCACCGTCAAGTTGACGAAGTTCAACTTCCTCATCTATGAAAAAATAACGAAAACTCAAAAATAATAATACTGATGATAATATTAACAAAAATAAAACGAATGATGAATGAAAGTAAAGCAGTAAATGAAATTTACGAAATAGCAAAGTAAGCACAATAAACCCTGACTTGCCATTTGCAAAGCTGCACACTTACAAATTGAAGGTTTGCTCCTGTGCAGAATATTTGGTCCATAGTGCTTAAGTATGATGAGAAAAGTGCAGAGGACCAGCATGAGTGTCAGGTATACTCCAGTGACCAATACCCTAAAATAACATACTAACATAAACACAGCAACAGGTACCCTAAAATAACATACTAACATAAACACAGCAACAGGTACCCTAAAATAACATACTAACATAAACACAGCAACAGGTACCCTAAAATAACATACTAACATAAACACAGCAACAGGTACCCTAAAATAACATACTAACATAAACACAGCAACAGGTACCCTAAAATAACATACTAACATAAACACAGCAACAGGTACCCTAAAATAACATACTAACATAAACACAGCAACAGGTACCCTAAAATAACATACTAACATAAACACAGCAACAGGTACCCTAAAATAACATACTAACATAAACACAGCAACATGTACCCTAAAATAACATACTAACATAAACACAGCAACAGGTACCCTAAAATAACATACTAACATAAACACAGCAACAGGTACCCTAAAATAACATACTAACATAAACACAGCAACAGGAACCCTAAAATAACATACTAACATGAACACAGGAACAGGTACCCTAAAATAACATACTAACATAAACACAGCAACAGGTACCCTAAAATAACATACTAACATAAACACAGCAACAGGTACCCTAAAATAACATACTAACATAAACACAGCAACAGGTACCCTAAAATAACATACTAACATAAACACAGCAACAGGTACCCTAAAATAACATACTAACATAAACACAGCAACAGGTACCCTAAAATAACATACTAACATAAACACAGCAACAGGTACCCTAAAATAACATACTAACATAAACACAGCAACAGGTACCCTAAAATAACATACTAACATAAACACAGCAACAGGTACCCTAAAATAGCATACTAACATAAACACAGCAACAGGTACCCTAAAATAACATACTAACATAAACACAGCAACAGGTACCCTAAAATAACATACTAACATAAACACAGCAACAGGTACCCTAAAATAACATACTAACATAAACACAGCAACAGGTACACTAAAATAACATACTAACATAAACACAGCAACAGGTACCCTAAAATAACATACTAACATAAACACAGCAACAGGTACCCTAAAATAACATACTAACATAAACATAGCAACATGTACCCTAAAATAACATACTAACATAAACACAGCAACAGGTACCCTAAAATAACATACTAACATAAACACAGCAACAGGTACCCTAAAATAACATACTAACATAAACACAGCAACAGGTACCCTAAAATAACATACTAACATAAACACAGCAACAGGTACCCTAAAATAATATACTAACATAAACACAGCAACAGGTACCCTAAAATAACATACTAACATAAACACAGCAATAGGTACCCTAAAATAACATACTAAGATAAACACAGCAACAGGTACCCTAAAATAACATACTAACATAAACACAGCAACAGGTACCCTAAAATAACATACTAACATAAACACAGCAACAGGTACCCTAAAATAACATACTAACATAAACACAGCAATAGGTACCCTAAAATAACATACTAACATAAACACAGCAACAGGTATCCTAAATTAACATACTAACATAAACACAGCAACAGGTACCCTAAAATAATATACTAACATAAACACAGCAACAGGTATCCTAAAATAACATACTAACATAAACACAGCAACAGGTACCCTAAAATAACATACTAACATAAACACAGCTCAGGTACTCTTAAAATAACATAAACACAGTAACAGGTACATTAAAATAATATACTAAATAAACACAGCAACAGGTACCCTAAAATAACAGTTTCAGAATTTGTGCAGTTTGGTGGGTGTACCGTTAGCAAATGAAAAAACAGTAGGGCCATCTACAAGCATTACATTTTTAGGTTTAGAAATAAATACGGTTGATATGGTTGTAAAAATTCCTCTAGAAAAGGTAAAACAGTTGAAATCTATGCTAAATATGGCCCTCATTAAAAAGTCATTACAGTTACAAGAAGTACAAAGCATAGTTGGAAGCTTAAATTTTTTCACCAAAGGTGTGCCAAATGCAAGAGCATTCAACAGAAGGTTTTATGATGATACTTGTAGGGTGACAAAAGCTCATCATCATATCAAAATCACAAATGAGTTTAGGGAAGATGTTAAAACATGGTTACTTTTTTTTTTTTAGAACAGTTCAATGGTGTTAGACTCTTGCATGAGAGTGAATGGCTGAGTAATGAAAATATGGAATTGTTTACAGATAGTACAGGGAATCCAGATTTGGGATGTGGGGCATACTGGGAAGGTAGATGGGTTTTCTGGCCTTGGCCAACAAAATGGGATTTAGGTATTTTTAAAGAAATGTCATTTTTGGAGCTGGTGCCCATTGTATTAGCTATTTACATATGGGGCGAAATGCTCTTTAAGAACAAGAGGATCATAATGTACATTGACAACAATGCACTGGTGTCAATTATTAACAAACAAACATCAAAAGCAAAAAGGATCATGTTTTTGATAAGAAAGTTGGTCCTTATACTGTTAAAAAACAACATAGTATTCAAGGCAAAACATATAGCAGGTACACAAAATAGTATCGCAGATGCACTGTCACGTAAAGAGTTTAAAACATTTCAGGAATTGGCTCCACAAGCAAACAAGATACCAGAAAAAATACCAGTAGAATTTCAGCAGTTGATGTTAGAAATGAAGTAAACAACTTGTTACATCTAGCAACAGCCCAAAATACTCAGGAAACATACAACCAGGGACTAAGATGCTTTGAGGAATTCCAAGATTCCCTAAACCTTAGCAAAATATGGCCCCCTACGTTAGAGCAAATATTTCTATTTATAGGTTATATATCAGCAAAACATCTCTCAGTGGCAACAGCTAGAGCTTACATTTCAGCTATTTCTTACAAACTAAAAATTCAAAACAATAGGGATGAAACTCAAAGCTTTCTGGTTAAGAAACTCTTAGAAGGATTCAGAAGAAAGGTAAAAAAAATGATGCCAGACTGCTAATTACATCAAATATATTAAATCAAATACTACAAAGTTTGCACTTGGTTTGTACAAACTACTATGAATGCAAACTGTTTCAAGCCGCCTACACTTTAGCATTTTTTGGTTTCTTTAGAGTTGGAGAAATGACAGTAAAAAACCAAAAAGATCTGGGACATGCAATTGATTATGAAGATATAACAATGTTTACAGAAGAAAATAAAATCGAAATAAAACTAAAGCATTCCAAAGTGGATCAAATAGGGGAAGGAGAAACAATTGCTATTCAGAATAGCCATTTGGGTCTCAAATACAACCAATTAAGATTATTCAAGAATATCTAGCAATACGACCTTCAGTGTAGGGGAAGTTGTTCTGTCATTTTAGTGGACAACCACTAACTAGATACCAATTTACGGCAGTTTTAAATAAGGTTTTGTCGATAATAGGGTTAGAAGGTAAAAATACAAGTCTCATTCATTTAGAATTGGGGCAGCAACCAGTGCAGCAATGTTTGGTATATCAGAGGAAGAAATCTGTAAAGCAGGAAGATGGAAATCTAAAGCATACAAAATTCATGTTAGGATGTAATCATAATATAAATGTAGGTGTAACCCTTAAGACTGTCATATGTTTAAGTATATATGAAAATGGTTTCAAGTCATATAATTACAGTAATGTATATAATCTTGTCATGTCTCTATATATACACTTTCAGAACAACATGTATGGGTAGTGGGCTCATCAATAGTCAAAAGAGCATTTTTAGCAGCTAGAATCAGACCAGATGGAGTTAACTTGGGACTAATGGATAGATTAAATGTGTCTATTTGGTGGCAAGAAAAAGAAGGTATTGGGCTGGTATGAAATGTACAACAAGATCAAAACATTGCTGAAAGTTGCTGACCCTCCTGATTACATTATTCTACATTGTGGTGGTAATAATATTGGGTACACACCAATGAAACAGCTTATACAAGATATGAAAGGTACAATTGACAAAATTTGGAAACTTTTACCCAATACAAAGCTAGTATGGTCACAAATATTGCCTAGAAAGAACTGGTATTCATCATATAGCATAGACAAAAAGAATAATTCTGCAAGAAGAATCAACAGTTCAGTGGCGGCTTATTTAGTAAGGAATGGGGGACGTTATATCAAGTATTTGGATATCAAACTTGTAAACACAAATCTTTTTGAGGCAGATGGGGTCCATATATCAAATATAGGCAATGAAATTTTTCTCAACAACATTAGTGCAGGGTTAGAACAATTTATAACGAATGGATGGCAAGTGTATCCAAAGTTATACTAGAATTTGGACGGGGTATTTTGTGGCAAGGTCTTGGCTCCAGGAACTAGCCCCCCCCCCCCCCCCTTGGTGGCGGTGGCTTCAATGGTTAATATTGTAACCATTTCCGCCATGTGGAAGAATGCGCGTCTGGTTCTTGTGATTGGACATTGAATGATTTGATTGGACAATATTGTATGTATTGAATTATTTGGTGACAATTTGGTCACATATATATATGATACACTTTGATTGCCGCTCATCGGAATCATAGTCATATGGTTTTTTGTTTAATTGAAAATTGACATTTTAATGATTGATGTTTGGGGGTGATTGCAAATCGTCTCATTTCCGTCAACCGGAATGAGAAGATCTGCTAAATTTGTTGCTTGATTTTATGATATAACATTAGGCAATGATGTGTTTTTGGCCTGTACCATTTGGGTGTCAATACACAGGTGTAATTTACATGGTAAAATTTTAATGTAAAACTTTAAAATTTTACTCATTGCCTAGTTGCCAAGACCAACAACAGCCACAATGGGGAGGGGGGGGGGTGTTGTTATAAAATACAATAAGTGCAAAAAATAAACTTGTATATATGTAAACATAATGTTATGTCTTTATTTCCATCCTAGGACAAGGTCATCTTACAAGTACAATGTACACTACAAACTGCTACCATTTTGAAGTTTTGCAAGGCTGGTCTATAATAATAACATAAACACAGCAACAGGTACATTAAAATAATATACCAACAGAAACACAGCAACATGTACCCTAAATAACATCCTAACATAAACACAGCAACAGGTACCGTAAAATAACATACTAACATAAACACAGCAATAGGTACACTAAAATAATATACTAATATAAACACAGCAACAGGTACCCTAAAATAACATACTAACATAAACACAGCAACATGTACCCTAAAATAACATACTAACATAAACACAGCAACAGGTACCCTAAAATAACATACTAACATAAACACAGCAACGGGTACCCTAAAATAACATACTAACATAAACACAGCAACATGTACCCTAAAATAACATACTAACATAAACATAGCAACAGGTACCCTAAAATAACATACTAACATAAATACAGCAACAGGTACCCAAAAATAACATACTAACATAAACACAGCAACAGGTACCGTAAAATAACATACTAACATAAACACAGCAACGGGTACCCTAAAATAACATACTAACATAAACACAGCAACAGGTACCCTAATATAACATACTAACATAAACACAGCAACAGGTACCCTAAAATAACATACTAACATAAACACAGCAACAGGTACCCTAAAATAATATACTAACATAAACACAGCAACAGGTACACTAAAATAATATACTAATATAAACACAGCAACAGGTACCCTAAAATAACATACTAGCATAAACACAGCAACATGTACCCTAAAATAACATATTAACATAAACACAGCAACAGGTACCCTAAAATAACATACTAACATAAATACAGCAACAGGTACCCTAAAATAACATACTAACATAAACACAGCAACAGGTACCGTAAAATAACATACTAACATAAACACAGCAACGGGTACCCTAAAATAACATACTAACATAAACACAGCAACAGGTACCCTAATATAACATACTAACATAAACACAGCAACGGATACCCTAAAATAACATACTAACATAAACACAGCAACAGGTACCCTAAAATAATATACTAACATAAACACAGCAACATGTACCCTAAAATAACATACTAACATAAACATAGCAACAGGTACCCTAAAATAATATACTAACATAAACACAGCAACAGGTACACTAAAATAATATACTAATATAAACACAGCAACAGGTACCCTAAAATAACATACTAGCATAAACACAGCAACATGTACCCTAAAATAACATATTAACATAAACACAGCAACAGGTACCCTAAAATAACATACTAACATAAATACAGCAACAGGTACCCTAAAATAACATACTAACATAAACACAGCAACAGGTACCGTAAAATAACATACTAACATAAACACAGCAACGGGTACCCTAAAATAACATACTAACATAAACACAGCAACAGGTACCCTAATATAACATACTAACATAAACACAGCAACGGATACCCTAAAATAACATACTAACATAAACACAGCAACAGGTACCCTAAAATAATATACTAACATAAACACAGCAACAGGTACACTAAAATAATATACTAACATAAACACAGCAACAGGTACCCTAAAATAATATACTAACATAAACACAGCAACAGGTACCCTAAAATAACATACTAACATAAACACAGCAACAGGTACCCTAAAATAACATACTAACATAAACACAGCAACGGGTACCATAAAATAACATACTAACATAAACACAGCAATGGGTACCCTAAAATAACATACTAACATAAACACAGCAACAGGTACCCTAAAATAACATACTAACATAAACACAGCAACAGGTACCCTAAAATAACATACTAACATAAACACAGCAATAGGTACCCTAAAATAACATACTAACATAAACACAGCAACAGGTATCCTAAAATAACATACTAACATAAACACAGCAACAGGTACCCTAAAATAATATACTAACATAAACACAGCAACAGGTATCCTAAAATAACATACTAACATAAACACAGCAACAGGTACCCTAAAATAACATACTAACATAAACACAGCTCAGGTACTCTTAAAATAACATAAACACAGTAACAGGTACATTAAAATAATATACTAAATAAACACAGCAACAGGTACCCTAAAATAACAGTTTCAGAATTTGTGCAGTTTGGTGGGTGTACCGTTAGCAAATGAAAAAACAGTAGGGCCATCTACAAGCATTACATTTTTAGGTTTAGAAATAAATACGGTTGATATGGTTGTAAAAATTCCTCTAGAAAAGGTAAAACAGTTGAAATCTATGCTAAATATGGCCCTCATTAAAAAGTCATTACAGTTACAAGAAGTACAAAGCATAGTTGGAAGCTTAAATTTTTTCACCAAAGGTGTGCCAAATGCAAGAGCATTCAACAGAAGGTTTTATGATGATACTTGTAGGGTGACAAAAGCTCATCATCATATCAAAATCACAAATGAGTTTAGGGAAGATGTTAAAACATGGTTACTTTTTTTTTTTTTAGAACAGTTCAATGGTGTTAGACTCTTGCATGAGAGTGAATGGCTGAGTAATGAAAATATGGAATTGTTTACAGATAGTACAGGGAATCCAGATTTGGGATGTGGGGCATACTGGGAAGGTAGATGGGTTTTCTGGCCTTGGCCAACAAAATGGGATTTAGGTATTTTTAAAGAAATGTCATTTTTGGAGCTGGTGCCCATTGTATTAGCTATTTACATATGGGGCGAAATGCTCTTTAAGAACAAGAGGATCATAATGTACATTGACAACAATGCACTGGTGTCAATTATTAACAAACAAACATCAAAAGCAAAAAGGATCATGTTTTTGATAAGAAAGTTGGTCCTTATACTGTTAAAAAACAACATAGTATTCAAGGCAAAACATATAGCAGGTACACAAAATAGTATCGCAGATGCACTGTCACGTAAAGAGTTTAAAACATTTCAGGAATTGGCTCCACAAGCAAACAAGATACCAGAAAAAATACCAGTAGAATTTCAGCAGTTGATGTTAGAAATGAAGTAAACAACTTGTTACATCTAGCAACAGCCCAAAATACTCAGGAAACATACAACCAGGGACTAAGATGCTTTGAGGAATTCCAAGATTCCCTAAACCTTAGCAAAATATGGCCCCCTACGTTAGAGCAAATATTTCTATTTATAGGTTATATATCAGCAAAACATCTCTCAGTGGCAACAGCTAGAGCTTACATTTCAGCTATTTCTTACAAACTAAAAATTCAAAACAATAGGGATGAAACTCAAAGCTTTCTGGTTAAGAAACTCTTAGAAGGATTCAGAAGAAAGGTAAAAAAAAATGATGCCAGACTGCTAATTACATCAAATATATTAAATCAAATACTACAAAGTTTGCACTTGGTTTGTACAAACTACTATGAATGCAAACTGTTTCAAGCCGCCTACACTTTAGCATTTTTTGGTTTCTTTAAAGTTGGAGAAATGACAGTAAAAAACCAAAAAGATCTGGGACATGCAATTGATTATGAAGATATAACAATGTTTACAGAAGAAAATAAAATCGAAATAAAACTAAAGCATTCCAAAGTGGATCAAATAGGGGAAGGAGAAACAATTGCTATTCAGAATAGCCATTTGGGTCTCAAATACAACCAATTAAGATTATTCAAGAATATCTAGCAATACGACCTTCAGTGTAGGGGAAGTTGTTCTGTCATTTTAGTGGACAACCACTAACTAGATACCAATTTACGGCAGTTTTAAATAAGGTTTTGTCGATAATAGGGTTAGAAGGTAAAAATACAAGTCTCATTCATTTAGAATTGGGGCAGCAACCAGTGCAGCAATGTTTGGTATATCAGAGGAAGAAATCTGTAAAGCAGGAAGATGGAAATCTAAAGCATACAAAATTCATGTTAGGATGTAATCATAATATAAATGTAGGTGTAACCCTTAAGACTGTCATATGTTTAAGTATATATGAAAATGGTTTCAAGTCATATAATTACAGTAATGTATATAATCTTGTCATGTCTCTATATATACACTTTCAGAACAACATGTATGGGTAGTGGGCTCATCAATAGTCAAAAGAGCATTTTTAGCAGCTAGAATCAGACCAGATGGAGTTAACTTGGGACTAATGGATAGATTAAATGTGTCTATTTGGTGGCAAGAAAAAGAAGGTATTGGGCTGGTATGAAATGTACAACAAGATCAAAACATTGCTGAAAGTTGCTGACCCTCCTGATTACATTATTCTACATTGTGGTGGTAATAATATTGGGTACACACCAATGAAACAGCTTATACAAGATATGAAAGGTACAATTGACAAAATTTGGAAACTTTTACCCAATACAAAGCTAGTATGGTCACAAATATTGCCTAGAAAGAACTGGTATTCATCATATAGCATAGACAAAAAGAATAATTCTGCAAGAAGAATCAACAGTTCAGTGGCGGCTTATTTAGTAAGGAATGGGGGACGTTATATCAAGTATTTGGATATCAAACTTGTAAACACAAATCTTTTTGAGGCAGATGGGGTCCATATATCAAATATAGGCAATGAAATTTTTCTCAACAACATTAGTGCAGGGTTAGAACAATTTATAACGAATGGATGGCAAGTGTATCCAAAGTTATACTAGAATTTGGACGGGGTATTTTGTGGCAAGGTCTTGGCTCCAGGAACTAGCCCCCCCCCCCCCCCTTGGTGGCGGTGGCTTCAATGGTTAATATTGTAACCATTTCCGCCATGTGGAAGAATGCGCGTCTGGTTCTTGTGATTGGACATTGAATGATTTGATTGGACAATATTGTATGTATTGAATTATTTGGTGACAATTTGGTCACATATATATATGATACACTTTGATTGCCGCTCATCGGAATCATAGTCATATGGTTTTTTGTTTAATTGAAAATTGACATTTTAATGATTGATGTTTGGGGGTGATTGCAAATCGTCTCATTTCCGTCAACCGGAATGAGAAGATCTGCTAAATTTGTTGCTTGATTTTATGATATAACATTAGGCAATGATGTGTTTTTGGCCTGTACCATTTGGGTGTCAATACACAGGTGTAATTTACATGGTAAAATTTTAATGTAAAACTTTAAAATTTTACTCATTGCCTAGTTGCCAAGACCAACAACAGCCACAATGGGGAGGGGGGGGGGTGTTGTTATAAAATACAATAAGTGCAAAAAATAAACTTGTATATATGTAAACATAATGTTATGTCTTTATTTCCATCCTAGGACAAGGTCATCTTACAAGTACAATGTACACTACAAACTGCTACCATTTTGAAGTTTTGCAAGGCTGGTCTATAATAATAACATAAACACAGCAACAGGTACATTAAAATAATATACCAACAGAAACACAGCAACATGTACCCTAAATAACATCCTAACATAAACACAGCAACAGGTACCGTAAAATAACATACTAACATAAACACAGCAATAGGTACACTAAAATAATATACTAATATAAACACAGCAACAGGTACCCTAAAATAACATACTAACATAAACACAGCAACAGGTACCCTAAAATAACATACTAACATAAACACAGCAACGGGTACCCTAAAATAACATACTAACATAAACACAGCAACATGTACCCTAAAATAACATACTAACATAAACATAGCAACAGGTACCCTAAAATAACATACTAACATAAATACAGCAACAGGTACCCTAAAATAACATACTAACATAAACACAGCAACAGGTACCCTAAAATAACATACTAACATAAACATAGCAACAGGTACCCTAAAATAACATACTAACATAAATACAGCAACAGGTACCCTAAAATAACATACTAACATAAACACAGCAACAGGTACCCTAAAATAACATACTAACATAAACACAGCAACGGGTACCCTAAAATAACATACTAACATAAACACAGCAACAGGTACCCTAATATAACATACTAACATAAACACAGCAACAGGTACCCTAAAATAATATACTAACATAAACACAGCAACAGGTACCCTAAAATAATATACTAACATAAACACAGCAACAGGTACACTAAAATAATATACTAATATAAACACAGCAACAGGTACCCTAAAATAACATAGTAGCATAAACACAGCAACATGTACCCTAAAATAACATACTAACATAAACACAGCAACAGGTACCCTAAAATAACATACTAACATAAACACAGCAACGGGTACCCTAAAATAACATACTAACATAAACACAGCAACATGTACCCTAAAATAACATACTAACATAAACATAGCAACAGGTACCCTAAAATAACATACTAACATAAATACAGCAATAGGTACCCAAAAATAACATACTAACATAAACACAGCAACAGGTACCGTAAAATAACATACTAACATAAACACAGCAACGGGTACCCTAAAATAACATACTAACATAAACACAGCAACAGGTACCCTAATATAACATACTAACATAAACACAGCAACAGGTACCCTAAAATAACATACTAACATAAACACAGCAACAGGTACCCTAAAATAATATACTAACATAAACACAGCAACAGGTACACTAAAATAATATACTAATATAAACACAGCAACAGGTACCCTAAAATAACATACTAGCATAAACACAGCAACATGTACCCTAAAATAACATATTAACATAAACACAGCAACGGGTACCATAAAATAACATACTAACATAAACACAGCAATGGGCACCCTAAAATAACATACTAACATAAACACAGCAACAGGTACCCTAAAATAACATACTAACATAAACACAGCAACGGGTACCCTAAAATAACATACTAACATAAACACAGCAACAGGTATCCTAAAATAATATGCTAACATAAACACAGCAACAGGTATCCTAAAATAACATACTAACATAAACACAGCAACAGGTACCCTAAAATAATATACTAACATAAACACAGCAACAGGTACCCTAAAATAACATACTAACATAAACACAGCAACAGGTACCCTAAAATAACATACTAACATAAACACAGCAACAGGTACCCTAAAATAACATACTAACATAAACACAGCAACAGGTACCCTAAAATAACATACTAACATAAACACAGCAACAGGTATCCTAAAATAATATACTAACATAAACACAGCAACAGGTACCCTAAAATAATATACTAACATAAACACAGCAACAGGTACCCTAAAATAACATACTAACATAAACACAGCAACAGGTACCCTAAAATAACATACTAACATAAACACAGCAACAGGTACCCTAAAATAACACACTAACATAAACACAGCAACAGGTACCCTAAAATAACACACTAACATAAACACAGCAACAGGTATCCTAAAATAATATACTAACATAAACACAGCAACAGGTATCCTAAAATAATATACTAACATAAACACAGCAACAGGTACCCTAAAATAACATACTAACATAAACACAGCAACAGGTACCCTAAAATAACATACTAACATAAACACAGCAACAGGTACCCTGAAATAACATACTAACATAAACACAGCAACAGGTACCCTAAAATAATATAATAACATAAACACAGCAACAGGTACCCTAAAATAATATACTAACATAAACACAGCAACAGGTACCCTAATATATACATGACGACATTTACTGAAAGTCAGATTAGGGACATTCCAAACAGCAATAATTATGAAGTTGAAGGGTGATACTTTGAATGAGCGATGCATACTATTTATTACAATGTTATTAAAGAATCAAGAAATTAAATGTTTTAAAACAGAGTGGTATAAAATACATTATCTCATTAACTTTTATTAACAATTACTCCGAGACTGTTCTCGATAGAGTCTAAATACCGGTGCTGTAAAATCGCATACATTGACGGGGATCTTATTTGCATTGTTTTCGAGAAACGAATCTTGTTAAATTCTCCTCAAGCCACGAAGTTCAAGTCTACGATTTAAAGTATAAAACAGTTTTGAAATCTAGAAAAAAGGTTTGGGACTTTTGTATAATGCTGCAACGTTTATAACCTCTCATTGGGTTATAATCTTCTACGCGAGAAGAAAAAAATATCTTGCGGTGGCATTCAATTCGACATTTAGATATATCGACGACGTTTTGTCTATTACCAATAATAACTTTCATTCATATGTCGATTCGATATATCCCTAGCTGTGAGCTCGAAATAAAAGACACCACAGAGTCGTACACTTCTGCTTCCTACTTAGATATTTTATTTAAAGTAGACATTAACTACTAATTACAACTCAACTGTATGAAAAACGGGATGATTTCAGCTTCTCCACCGTCAACTTCCCATATTTCTGTAGCAATATTCCATTATCACCTGCATATGGTGTTTATATCTCTTAACTGATTCGATACGCAAGAATTTGTTCTTCGTATAGTCAGTTTTTGGGAGTTGAACTATGTTCAATCTCCCTGGGTCATCACGCACTTTTCTGCGCAGTAATTTGTATTGATTTGTATAGTGGTCGTCAGCGGGGGTTCTGTGTCAGCTGATTTACTCCTAGGTAAATCAACATAAACTTTTATAAACATCCGCCATTAAATAATCCATGTAACTTTTCTGAATTAATCTAATTTTGATATTTGACATGTAAGTAAATGCAATGATATTGTATTCAAATCAATTTGAATACAGGATTTCGATCAAATTGATACTGATATACATAGAAAAATAAAAGATAAGGTTGAAAATTGTCGTTTGTAGCGCAGCGTCACCTATAAACATTGATAGGAAAACGAACGACAACTGCACACAAGACCTATTGACACTGTGGCGCGAAATATCGAATATGGTGCGAAACCTCAGAAAATTTTCAAGAAATAACTCTACAACATTGTGTATGTGTATATATTTGTTTTTTGTTTTTAATGTGATATAAAAAATGCTTGATGTTACATGTATATTGAATTAAAACACGTCATTCCCAGTCAACAACTTTCGATTGGGATCGGAATACGAAATAAAATTTCTTATATCCGGTTGCAAAGTGAAACTGCTTCATGCTTCAAGTTATTGAATTACGTAGTAATTGCACGTTACACATTAGAGAACTGTTCCTTTTAATAAAGAAAGTCACAAAATAGATACAAAATGAGTGTACCTTATTCATTACTGTTACCGAGCTTTCGTCGACGAAAATCTCGAAATGGCGTGTTTCGCTGCGCTTGATGACGGTAAGGTCCACATTTTCTACGTGAGTAGTATGATATTTGTTTATGAATTTTTTGTGCATACATGGTATGTCTCGGCTAGGAATAATGGAAACTTTCTCACCTATGTATGTAAAGACATATTAATCTCTATTTTTAAAAATGTAGAACACTTTTATCAAATGACAATGTTTGAAAACGCTTAGAGCCCCGATGTCAGAATTTCCTTTTCCAAGACATCAATATGTCAAATTCATTATCCTTTTTTAATAGTATGTACCATATTTTGTACCAATTATTCATTTTGAATCCCCTATTACAATGAGATTTTGCTGCACTCTGTAATGTTTGAGTGGATGTCATGAGTGTGTGTCAAACAGAAATTTTAAGAGCATGGGATAAGGTGCTGCCATGTATTATACTTCACTATCAAAGTTTAACCCAGTTGCCACAATGTTGAATTTATGCTGCAAAAAGGATTGGAAATTGCTCTGGTCAAAACACATTGTTTATTTGTCTACAGATGAAAGAGACATGAGGATTCTCCCTCACAAACTGAAAAAAATAGTTATGGATCTTGTACATGTATAGTTTATTAATCACTATAGATTTCCAACATCACAAGTCTGATTCCACTATATTCTTCCCATTCTGTCAGGTTCATTCACCCCCTGTTTGAGCCACTGTATAATATCCCAAATACCTTGGCAATAAATAACATTATTTGACTACTGTTTCATTTTTAGCGGAGTTGCAATGAAGTCGAACTCGGCTTATGATCTGATGAAGTGCCTTTGGGCGGGCAGGCGGGCACGCATCAACATTGCATTTCCGCACCATAGCTCTTGAGCAAATTATAGGATCTCATTCAAACTTAGATGGATTATCACCCTCAGTAAGATGAGGAAGCCTATCGATTCTGGGGTCACTAGGTCAAAGGTCAAGGTCACAGTGGCTATAAATAGACTGAAATTTGGAGAAAATTTTGTTTTCCGCACCACAGCTCTTGAACGAATAAAACGATCTCAATCAAACTTAGATGGATTGTCACACTCAGTAAGACCAGGAAGCCTATCGATTCTGGGGTCACTAGGTCAAAGGTCAAGGTCACTGGCTATAAATAGACTGAAATTTGGAGAAAATTTTGTTTTCCACACCATAGCTCTTGAACGAATTATAGGATCTCAATCATACTTAGATCGATTAAGTAAGACAAGAAGCCTATCGATTCTGGGGTCACAAGGTCAAAGTCACAGTGGCTATAAATAGACTGAAATTTGGAGAAAATTTTGTTTTCTGCACTATGATTTTTTAACAAATTATAGGATCTCAATTAAACTTTGATGGATTATCGCCCTTGATGAGACAAAGAAGCCTATTGATTTTGGTCAAGGGTTAAAGGTCAAGGTCACAAAGGATTTAAGTCGGCTGAAATTTATGTAC
Source organism: Ostrea edulis (assembly GCF_947568905.1). NCBI lineage: Eukaryota > Metazoa > Mollusca > Bivalvia > Ostreida > Ostreidae > Ostrea > Ostrea edulis. The sequence continues at coordinate 33,904,232 of NC_079168.1, forward strand.
GCAAAATTTTGCTCCCTGCTTGATAATTCTTGCAAACTTTTCTGCCGGTTCCCTCTATGTCCATTCCTTGCGCAACTCGGCTTGTGCATTTCCAATGCCGGACAAATTTTAATTTTTTTGCATTTCATTTATTTTGAGTTATTATACAATTATTTACCATTCCATTGATCCTCTACAGGACTGTAGTATACTCAGGTGACAGTTTAGCATATTGGACTACCTTTTCAAGTAATGAATCCTTAGAATTAGCTACAACTAGGATTAAACTTGAATGTATATATACAGGGGAAAAAACTTCTTCATAACTGCAAGGCATTGAAAACCATATTGATTTGAATGTTTGGGCCATAATATGTGGTCACATTTTTCATGAGAATATAAAGGGGTGAAATTCTAGAAAACAACAACACGACTTCAGTTACTCGAGGAGCGTTGTGGCCCATGGGCCTTCCATTATCCATGTTTGCTGTTGTAACGCTTTGAAAAACAACAACAATTGATTTGTATCTAAAATCATGATAATATTCAGTCATTTATCCCCCTACCCTTCCAGTGCTATCTGTTCTAACTGAATTTCCACAATGTTCAACTCCCACGAGTACTTTAAGTACTTTGATTAAATCGAGGTAAGCTACTGACAAACAAGTTGATGGTAATGGGGTTTCAACAGTTTCGATTGAAGTCAGCATTTCGCAAATTCTATGGTTGTTATAACAATCTAGTTCGTCAATACAACCTATCATTGGGTCAAATGCTGTCTGACGTGTTTCATACCGACTGTTAGGCCGATCTTGGCACACTTATTTTGACTACGGATAGCTCCGTTTGCCTGATCAGGATATAGGGGTCACGGCGGATGTGACCGGTCGGCAGGGGATGCTTACTCCTCATAGGCACCTGATCCCACCCCTGGTGTGTCCAGGGGTCCGTGTTTGCCCAACTATCTATTTTGTATTGCTTATAGGGGTTATGAGATTGATCAGTGTTCGTCATCTTCGCCTTCCATTGGGTCAAATGCTGTCTGACGTGTTTCATACCGGTTGTTAGGCTGTTCTTGGTACACTGATTTTTGACTACGGATTACTCCGTTTACCTGATCAAGATGCAGGGCGAACGGCAGATGTGACCAGTCGACAGGGTATGCTTACTCCTCCTAGGCACCTGCTCCCACTTTTGGTATGTTCAGGAGTCCGTGTTTACCCAACTATTTATTGGTATTGCTTATAGAAGTTATGAGATTGATCGAAGTTTGTTATCTTCACCTTTCATGCATATGTATAAATCAGTTAATATACTGCATTTTCTGTGCGAATGGAAAAGAAATCAAAATCATAACTCAATAGAAAGAAATATGAAAATGGCAAAGGGTTACAGGTTATTATTACGTGCAGGTGGAAATTTACATGTTTGTTAATAAATATGTACATTGATTTCATACTCATACTACTAATATTACCAGTTAATGTAATTGTCTGTTTCCGATATCCTTAGGTTGGTGCTACAAAATAAAATGTTCAGAACATCAATAACGATTATTCAAATAAATAACACATAAACAAGGCACATAACTGAATTTTACGTATTTAAAACATAGGTTGGGAAAAATCTGCATTGCTCAACTCAACGAAGGTACATTTCAGTTAGGATCAAGACCAAATTTAAAGAGTTATTCTCCCCAGACCATAAATATATCAGTACTGAAGGTGCTCGTGATAATTTACAACTTCACCAAACCATAGCAGGTACAAAGGTGGATGAATACAGGTATATACATCAGTTGGATAAGTTGTGGGTATATATAAAGGACATATTAATTAAAAAAAATTCAAAGCATCCGAGGTGTTTTATGTGTTTTTACATTTGAAGTTAATTAATTAACTACATGTATATCATATTTGCAACTCTCGACACAAAAATCTAAGCGCCATATATATTCAGTAAAATGCATTAATTTAAAACTGTTTCTTAATTGATTGTATATTGTTTAACGTCTCACTTGAGAATATTTCACTCATATGGAGACGTCACCATTGCCAGTGAAGGGTTGCAAAATTTAGGCCTGTGCTCGGAGTTTACGGCCTTTGAGCCGGGTGGGATCTTTATTGTGTCACACCTGTTGATACGGAGCCTCGGTATTTGCGGTCTCATCCGAAGGACCGCCCCATTTAGTCGCCTCTTACGACAAGCAAGGGGTACTGACGACCTCTTCTAACCCGGATCCCCACGGGAACTTGTTTCTTGAAATGATGATAATTAAGGATAAATGTATAAAGGAGAGGTTATGAAGAATGTAGGGAAATCGGCATGACCATTATGCAAATTCATCATGCTTCTGTTATTTTTTTTATGCCGCCATGATACCAACAACCTCCACATACATGTGTATTTCTGCTGATAATATGCAATTTAAATATAAAAACACGTGTGATTATAAAAGGGTAGGGCATCGTCATATCCATGTTTTGTTTGAATGATGAAGAGAGGACACGTGTTCTAGTGTGGTGATGGAGGCAGTTTCACAAAGTGACGTATTGAAAGACGGCCTGAGGGTAAAAAGTGGACTGGAGGGGTGCAGAGTGGAGGTGATGAAATCTGTATTTAATAGTCACTGTTTTTCAATATCAATTTAAACTGACAACTCTCATATAAATAGCGAGAACCTGCGAGATCTCCCACAATGGAAGTGGGAATTTTGAATTCGGTCATAGAATCCCGAGGGACATTTTTCTGTGAATTGCATAGTTTATTGCTAATGTATCCAGACTAATTTTATCCAGCTGTTGGATACAACAACTGTGAATAAAGTGATGCATCCTTTGGCCAATAAAATGCCCAATTAACAGCATTGATTGCTGTGAAAAATCTGAGGCGAATTCAAATTCAGATTTGATCGGCATGTCAAAGTTCATCTGTGCAAAGTAAACAGAAGTTGGAAATCTCCTTAATTCAAATATATACATTTGTATTAGCATAGCATTTCATATAATTGAAAACTCAAAGATAACTCAAATTTCTTTCTGGAATCTGGAATAAGTTATACAGTCAATACCAGTCAAAGCTAAATGTATGGAATGTCAGTCTTCATTATCACCCATTTGTTGAAAAATCATATATTGTACTTAAAACTACTTTAAATTTGATATCAACAAAAATATGGACAGTTCGCGGAGGTGAAATATGAGAAAATGAAAAGAATGTTTCTCCCAATACAAGGTGATGAAATGTAAATCAGTAACGCATCAAGCTCATTGTTTTTAGAAAGCTGTTAAAGCAGGATACTTGATTCTGATATCAAAATATTACAAATTTGCTGCCTGTCGCAGTGACAAATCTTTCAACACTTTCCTTCATCAACATGTTTGTTTTGGTTTTGTCTTTGAAGCTGTTGAATAAACAAACATTTTCTCATCCTAGTTTCATTCTAAACAGTCCTTATAGTATATAACTACGGGTCTCTCGTCCTGACCCTATTTGAGAAATTTAAAACTTTCATATTAATTTGACAGTTTTGCATTTTCTAGTTGTGAAAGTCTATATATATAATCCGAATATGATATTGATTACAAAGTATTTTGTTATTAGCACTAAGTATTGTGTCTTTGACCTTGCATATATACTAGTATATAACTTGCGATGCTCAATACCGCTGCGTTACTGCAAATTTTACAAACCAGGGCCGTGACTCTGTCAGTGATTTAGATTACTGAATTTCCTAGCTAGGTGGACAGAGAATGAATCTAATCGAACCATATCTTTTAGTAATAACTCAAAACAACTTTATACATGGTGATTGTCTGATTGGGATTGCCTAAGACGCAGTTTAATACTAACTTTGTATTTCACAAAAAGCACATACCGTATCGCGATCTTTTTCAACAGATGTACAATCTGGCGATTTTCTAGCTCATAGGTATACGAGACATTTTAGTGGAATATATTTTGGCAGACATGTGGCTCCAAAACATATATTTTAGCAATCCAAATTTTGTCGACATGACACAAAACTCATAAAGTAAGCCAAAATTACTAGTATCACCCTGCCTTACAAAGCGCTATACGATATGCAGACAATGGGATAAATAGAAAATAGAAAAACTTGATACCTTGTCAGAATGGATTAAAAGTATACGAGGAATATCAAAACCCGTATTAGAAACATCAAAACAAAATACGTATCATCTATCCTTCTGTGTTTAATAAACTAGCGCCATTATATTATGTCTGTTTTATCGAAGTGACTGTGAACGAGTTAATTAACTGTAATCGTGGTGGGAACGAATTGTGTATTATTGTGTGTGCACGTTGTTGTTTTGCTGTGAACTCTATAGATAAAGGTTTTGATTGTTTATTAAAGCATTAGTCTTATAACAAATTGGCGCATAAGTGATCAAAGAATAAGGTTGGTTACATGAAGAATATGTTTTGGTTCCAGCTGACAGAGCTTGTAACAATATTGTCTTTGTTTGTAACTATTATTACAACTGTATTTTAAACGAACTTGGCAATAATTCCACATTTGATATTCATACTTATACTCCAACTGCCCTTTCAAAAGATGAAATTCTTGAAAATCATACTTCCATTTTAAACACATTTAATATCTAAGTCAATGGAATGGATGAATACTTACTGCACCTATATTGGATTCCCATACTTCACAAAAACCCTTACAAAGATAGACAAGGGATCGAGTAAATGTTCTACCAAGCTCCTATGTTTACTTCTCATGAAAGTATCAACAGCTGTGAAGGAGAAACTTACATACCGTCACAACTTATGCCAGAAGTGGTGTAAATCAAATGTAGATTCTAAAAAATTCAAAAGAACTTTCAGTGAATTTAAAATCGCAAAACAGTTCTCAAATCAACAGCATCAAAACGTACGATGTTTCAACACGTGCCATGACCATTCCTCAGGATACATCAAAGAGTAGAATTTTTGACATCATAAACAGTTGCTTCTTCAACAAAAACGGGAAAAGACATCTGTATCTAGTGATCAGCCATCCAAAAAAAAAAATACTTTGTTAAACACAACTCCTATTCCACGCACAAGTACTCCGAAGTTAAAATAAAAAAAATATGCTAGAGTCCCCAATTAACAATATCCTGGTGATCAGATCTTTTTACAATCTGTTGGAATTCCCATGGGCACGAATTGCGTTCCTTTGTTAGATGACGTGCTTTTATATTCTTATGAGACAACATTTATTGATAAGCTTCCACATGAGAAGGAAATATCTTTTGCTGTGGCTTTCAACGCGACATTCAAACATATCAACGAGTCCGTTTTATTTATTAACAATAAAACATTTTATTCATGCGTCGATCGATATATCCCTGTGAACTTGAAATAAAAGACACAACAGAGTCCTCCACATCTGCTTCGTACTTGGAAATTTTATTGAAAATAAATATTAACGGCAAACTAACAACTCAACTTTACGACAAACAGGGTGATTTCAACTTCTCCATCGTCAATTTCCCATACTTGTGTAGCAATATTCCATTATCACCTGCATATGGAATTTATATCTCTTAAGTGATTCGATACACAAGATCTTGTTCTGTGTATGATCCGTTTTTAAATTGAGGCAGGCTATTGACAATTTTTGGTTATATATATATATATATATATATATATATATATATATATATTATTTCCCAGAAAATATTCTATAACAAAAATGATAGTAATAATAAAAGACACTAATTTTTAGGACATCTGCCAGGGTTGGAACCCTGGCAAAGCTCCCCGAAATTACCCTATTGTGCAACGCACGCCACATTCAAGTATATTTATGTTTATCAGCTTCTATTACCCAAATTCTGCTCACCGTAGCTCGTTGTTGCTGTCATTAAAAATCTTAACAAAAGAGTAATTGAGATTGAAAAATTATCATTTATTACAATACCAAATGACGAAAGAAATCTTCAACATAAGATTTTGGGGGAAATCAGCTAATACATTCTACATCAAAGTACCTGCAAAGCTAAATTACTCAAAGTCTGATTTCCCCCAAAGAAGACAAAATATCTTTTTAAAATAATTATCTGTGTCTAGCGTACTATAATGAATATGAATACATGTACTTTATTATTTGTATTAATTATGATAATTGGTTTGACAAACAAACCAAAACATTCTAGTATACACTTTTTAAAAACATCACTATAGTTAAAATGATTTAACATTTGATTCATAAAAATAATGTTATTCAAATAGGGCGAAGCATTTAAATACCGCTTATACTGCTTGAAAGGTCCACACACGCCAACTGAGAGTCCATAGATGACCCTTAGGCAGCCTAGCTGGGAGACGAGTTTTTCCCAGTAGCAGCAAATTTTTTATACTTAATGAATTTGTATACAATATAATTTTCTACATCATTTACAATAATGATTTCAAGAGTAACAATCAACAAAAGACTTCTTTACTATGAATAATTTCATAGTGTGTGTTATAAAATATGCAGTGTGATGATACTAAGTTTTTCTATAACATTCATATCTAGATTACATTTACAATATTTCAAAATTTTACACCAAAATAATTTTTGTTTGATAAGGTTTTGTACGTTGTATTCTTATTCATCCACATTTTCTAGTTTACAGAACATCTTATATTTATATATATTAAGAGCAACAAATGATATGGCATTGTTTAACAATTGTATCTTTCTGTTATTTTCATAAATCAAGATATCTTTCCATTTGATATTAAAGCTGTATGGTCCGAATTACAATATTTTTCCCCATCTCGTAAAAACGCTATTAAATCATCGCACGTATGTAGTCATGAGGCTGTATGCCATATCATACATTATTTCATCTGTTTTAACCCAAATTATTTGATTTTAAATCGATGTTTACAAATAACTGCGTCACTCTGCCATTTCAAGTGACATTCACGTGACCAGTTCAAACTTTCAGATCATCGGTGGTCTTATCTGTGTAAAGCTTTGTATTTTGTTACAACAGTACCGTGCCATAAGTTTAATAGAAATAAAAATATCAAATACCTCTTAGTAATTCGTTGTTTTACGCTCTTTCAGCCTTAAAACTAGACAGTTGCTTATGAGTTAATACATCATGTTGGGATTCCCCTGACGCGCGTGAGTCTATTTATAGACTCTATTATGGGATGATTTATATATGTACCACGCTATATTTACTTTCTAAATACTATTGTTACTGTTTTCTTTTCCATACAGATGTTTTCAAACATGTAATTAAGGGAAAGTTAATAACTTTATAAAGTAATTAATCTGCTTTAAAGTAAATATGTACAAAAATAATACATGAACATCGGGTCATACAGCTTTAACTTTTATGGAGAAACTTACAATTTTCAAAGTGTTTTGTGAAAGGTGAAGATAACGAACAGTGATCAATCTCATAACTCCTCTAAGCAATGCAAAAATAAATAGTTGGGGAAACACGAACCCCTGGATATAGCAGAGCCTGAGAGGTGCCTAAGAGTAGAAGCATCCCCTATCGACCGGTCACACCCACCGTGAGCCCTATATTTTGATCAGGTAAACGGCGTAATCCGTAGCCAAAACCAGTGTGCTGATCCCACCTCCTAGGAGTTATGAGATTGATCACTGTTTATCATATTCACTTTTCATGCAATGCAATACAGTAACCCTCCTATAAGGCAACGACCATTTTACACTAGGATACCCACTTCCGGTCTAACCCGCGCTTGAATTCTCAACTATAGAATCTCCCGGTTATTGCCGCCTACATGTCATCACTATGTTTACGGCTGCAGGGAAAATGAGATTCCAATCAAATCCATTTTTCGACTCCAAAACATGGATGTTTTGCATATGTAGAATTAAACTGAATACAGCACACAGGTGCCAAACAGTACTTCGAGCTCAGCGAATAACCATCATCACCATATTCAGTGTTTATTCTAAACAATTTCAAATAAACTTTTTAGCTATAAAAAGATAAAATTTACTTTTTTTCGTGCAGTTACTTTCAAGTGTATGTTTTTAACACCTACAATTTTTGAGAGAGAGAGAGAGAGAGAGAGAGAGAGAGAGAGAGAGAGAGAGAGAGAGAGAGAGAGAGAGAGAGAGAGAGTTTAGTATCTTTTTACCTGTTCTGGTATGTTTCAGTTGAACTTTGCAGTACCCTATTCCTTCTGCGAAAAGAAAACAAACATAAATAACGAATATTGATAAATAACTTGTATGACCCCCCCCCCCCTAATCTATGCATTAATTGGGGACATGATTTGAACACTCTGTGATGCCGGTATGCTTGCATTTATCAAAAGCACAAGTCTTTACGGTAAATTTAATTTGAAAGCAATACTAGAATTATTATGTTTTTTAAAAATAAATCTGTTTTAATATATAACGGTCTATAAATGAATTCCAAATCTATACTACAACGGTTCGTAGCAAACAGTTTTGCATTTGGGTTTAAGAATCCAAATTACAATGGGAAATTTGCACGTTCAATTCAAAATTTAATCGCAAAAACAATTCTAATACTGTCTACCATGTAGTGAAGATATCTTCCCAAACGTTTTTGTACATCCACAAATGAAACATTTAACCTCATAATGAGCTTAAATTTATGTATATAGTCATGAAAAATCATTCCATACGTTAATACTTAGATATGATGTCTTTTTAAAATCAGTGTTGAATATACGCCACGCCCTGAGAGAAGTCAAATAAAAGACAAACTATTCCAATCAGAGCCACACAAGAAAATGTATATGTCTAATATGCATCAAATAGTATACATAGGTAGAATAGAATCATGTTGTGAATTGATGGGTCCAACAAGATGTAAATTGTACTAAATAGGAAGTTACTCACTTTTCTCGACATTTAGGTTCCTCAAGATAACAGTTTCCCAGAGTGTTGATCTCCAGGCATTCTCTGTCTGGAATAATACGGGTTGTTGTGTAATTGATTACCAATACAAGGTTTATAGTATAGGTGTGTCTGATGTGTTTGTATAATATATTATCGTGATACATGAATAATGGAAACATGGGGGTAATTTACATATACAGTATCTTGTTCGTGCTCTAGTTTGATGTCCCTTTCGTACACAATTTTTGTCACACAAAAAAATCTATTTTACATGGAAATTACTCTTCTTGTAACCTTGACCCTTTACAAACTTACTTTGAAATTTAATACGACATAGATCTTTCTACGAGCCTTCATTCAGGACGGTTTGATAAAAATTTGAATAAGATATAACTTAAACTTTTGTCCGTAAAAATTTGAATAAGATCTTAAATTTTGTTTGTAAAAAATTGAATAAGATATAACTTAAATTTTGTTCGTAAAAGATTTTAACCTTGGCCTTTTATAGAAAAATAATAGAAATTCAGACATATATGGAAATTACAATTCTTGAAAGTCTAGTAAAATTGGGTACAAAATGTAGCTTAAATCTTGTACGGAAGTTTCGGAATTTCTCTTCAAGTGGCATAAGCCTTCCTTTATAATATCAAAAACCTTATACTTTATGTAAAGTTTTATTCCCTCCAGGCTGATCAAAGTTGGCTGAAAATTGTAACATAATCTTGTCCATTAGATTATTGGAAAATCTCCTTCCAATGATATTGAACCCAAGTCTTTATGCAAGACTATCGAAGATAAGTTAAAACTGACTGGTACTCCGCTATTCGAAAACATGGTTTATTTTCACTGCAACGTACAACAGAAAATCAAAATTAATAACTGATTCAATTATCAACTTAATATTCAATTACCGATTGTTTAATAAATACGTAGTGTTTATAAAAAATAATAATGGTATTATACCATCGTATAGTAATAATCCATTATCATCTGCATGTGGTTTGCATGTTGTATCATGTCTATCAACTGATTCGAAACACGAGAGCATGTGCTGCACATGATGAATTTTGAAATCGAGGCAGGTTACTGACAAATAAGATGGTGCTTCATGGATTTCGCAAATGTCATGGTTGTCATTGTATAATGATTTTATTTGCAAATATAACTTGTCATTGGGTCGAATGCTGTCTGAGTGTTTGATATCAATCGTTAGACCGTTCTTTATATACTGATTTTGACTATACGGATTACATGTGTGCTGTTTACCTGTAGAGCGGGTGTGACCGGTCCAGAAGGGGTGCTTACCTCCCCTAAACACCTGATCCACCTCTGGTGTTTCCAGTGACATGTGTGTACCCTACTCTTAGTTTAAGCATTCATTGTAACATTTGTGAGCTTGATCACAGTTCGTTATATCTACTTTTTCATTTAACCATCGAACATGTATCTGTCCTCATGCCTTTCGATATATGATTTTCCATGAATATTACCAATAACAATTCAATACTGGCTGACACGTCACCAAGTATAAATCGGTGTCACCCAGTGGAGTTTATAAGGTGCACAGGCTCTAACAGAATGGTTGATGTACCCCAGATTGTCATTTGAAATATCAAAAATTCTTTATACATGTAAATGCAGTCGTTAAGTAACTAATTTTGATACAAAAATGATTCTTCAAATGCCCAAACTAAAGAATGCAAAATCTATTTAAGAGACATTTTTTATGATTCTTTTTCGAACAATATGTGCCCCGTCTATATATCTCTATCAAAAAGTGTGTAAAACCTGTGAGATTTTCATCGATTGGAATTCATTTATTAGTAATCTCACTGGACGAAGTTTCAATACCAACAATTTTGACCTGAAAATCATCTAACGTTGTCTGCACGATTGAGTATAACCTTTGTGGACTGATTTATATCGGGAAACATAAGGGGTCACTAAATAAAATGATATCGGAACATATAATGGAGGTAATCAACTTCTCTACAAACATTTCAATTCTCCGGATCATTTCATCTTGTTCATAAGGGTCAGAATTCTAGAAAGAGAGTTAAGTAACCCTTTTCATAGACAACGAGAAAACCACTGGATCAGGACTCTAGGCACTGCGTTTCCATTTGGGTGCTATGGTAATGTAGAACATATGGGAAATCTTACAAGTCCACATGTGAATAATGTGAATGTGATGTGACTTTTTCACAGTAAACAAAGACGTAAGCGTAGTCAAGAACATTGTTCATACAAACAAGAGGCCCACGGGTCTTATCGCTCACCTGAATATTAGTTAAAAGTATCACAAGGGCTGAAAAATAATTTTCCTGTTCAGTATATCTAAGCTAAATTCTAATATTCAGCAGCAATATAAAACAAGATGCATTTGTAAGTTATCGTTGCGAGTAAAGGGAGATAACTCCATGTGAAATAGTGTGATTTAATTCATTCTTTCCCTTTTAGTTGATCATGATGTATTACACGTGCCCATATTGATAAAAGACTTTCCATGATATATATCATATTATCACTATATGAACAAGTGAAGATAACGAACATTGATCAATTTCATAAATCCTATTAAGAGTTGGGCAAACACGGACCCTGGACACACTACAAGTGGGATCAGATCTTAGGAGGAGTAAACATCCCGTTGACCGAAGACATCCGTATGAGCCTTACGTCTTTATCAGGTAAACGGAATAGTCTGTAGTCAAAATCAGTATGTAAAGAACGGCCTAACAACTGGTGTGAAACACGTCAGAGAGCATTCGACCCGGTGAGAGCTCGTGTTTGCAAATTAGATCCTTATAACGACCATAGAATTTATGAAATTTAGCTTAAAACGAGACTGGGAACAATCCTGTAGTAAAAATGAATATATCGACGACCCCTTTACACATTAAATACAGAAAATAACCCATCTTTGTCGTTTTCTTTCGTAAACAGTCCAATCATCTTTGCCATATTTACCATTTCTTTCGCATTTGATGACCCAGTGTTATATATGCATCTGAGTTTGTTTTCAAAACTTCTTGATATGGATATCACTAATGACTCCTTTAACACATTGCATTGAATGTTAGAAATATTTGTGAAGCAGTATAGCTATTATATAAATGGTAAATGCATCGATTACAGTAATAAAATGGCCGTCTTCTTAGAGCTAGATGGTGTGAATGTTCTCAACGTTGCAAAGAAAATCTTCCAAACGGTATATCATATATATACAGCAAATAGTTACAAACGATATATCATATATATATACAGCAAATAGTTACAAACGATATATCATATATACACAGCAAATATTTACAAACGGTATATTATATATATATATATATACACACAGCAAATAGTTATATGTAAATCGAAAATTTGGTGAGTATTGATTAAACTTCCACATACATGTATACACAATAAGAGTTCAATATCTCAGAAATCTAAAATAGTTTATTAACCAATGCCGTATAATTTGATTGTTTTGTATATAACATACAAAACAATCAAATTATACGGCATTGGTTAATAAACTTTACGTTCAATTCGAGAATTATTTACTACTTGTATAGAGACACTACTGTTCCTGAAGCTTCACAAAATTTGATTCACGCCTGGCAATCATGGCCGTAGTAGTAAGGGGTTCTTCATTATGAATACGTCTACCATAATGCGGGACCCAAGTTTCTAATTTCATTTGATAGTCCCGTGACTTTCCTTTCTCATGCCAGGTCCGTGGGAAAGGAACAGTCACTACCTATAGGAAATATCTTAGCTGCGTGTATGACGTGGCGCTGGGATCGAGATTCAAACCAGGAACTTCCGGTTGCGGAGCACGCGCATTACCAAAGGTGATTTTGATGATGTCATATGACTACTTATAATTATTGAGATCACTGAAGTGTAAATAACAAATTGTTTTACAAAGTTAGCAACGTTTTAGATCAAATATCATCGTGGTTTTTTTTCTTTCTTATAATTTGTTGTGGAAAATGTCATTAAAAAGTGTAATGCTTTTCGTGACGCCACATGCCCGAAATCACCTTTTGCTGCCTCAAAAGTTTGAAAACTAAGTTACAACAGTTTCTATATGGGATAATTACACTGTTTATATTGTTTGTCAAGCATTAATACATTAGTTGTGTTACATGTTTCATCATTGATAAATGTGCAGACTACTTACAGTAACAAAGGGTCACGCAGAACATGGAAATCCAAACGTTGTAATTCAGAAATTAGGTCACATGGCGTAAGTGATGTGAATACAGTATAAAGGCAATATAAATCAAATAACTGTCGAGATTTTTGGAGAGAAGGACAAAGAGAAAGACAATCTTCATTTGTTACATGTACGAATTTCTTGTTATATTTCAGTGCATAATGCTTTCAAGTGAAAGCGTGTGTGTGGCCAGTATACTTGTTCGTCAGTATAGGCGCTTTGATTTTGTTTGTTGTTTTAAATCCCTTCCAGAATATTTCATTCAGACGTCACCAGCTGTAGGTGAATTGTCACAAATTTTGTGAGTATAAATTAAATCATTATAATATAAAACGCATTAAAATAGAATTAGATATTTAAAATATTCTAAAAAAAAATATTGACAAAAAATAATACTTACATTTATAAACTTCTTTGGAGAAAAACATTTTCGATGGGCATCCACGTTTAAAATGAGTACACTTGTAGTAGCTGGGTGATGTATTGGGTGCATATCTATAGTTGTAAATAGGACAGTTTCCTACAAGAAAAGAAAAACATTTTCCCTTTTTTATACTCTGACGCATATCAAAATTAACAATCCCTCCCTGAAAGCACAAATTCTACCACATCCTCCTCTCTAAATATGCCCGAGTACATTTGTTGATACCCATGCATCATGGACATCATTTAACTTGATTAGTAAAATATTCCACTTTAGTGTTGGGATTTAATCTACATCAAAATGATATACATGTAACATTCTTCGCTTCTGAGACATCCATTTTCTTTACTGTTTAATGATATTCTGAACATTATGACACTTTTATCTATTTTATCGCATTTAGCTGGTGTAAAATGTATTGATACCTCAATGCAAAGCTTACACATATAAGTTTTAACATTTACTAGTGTTGATTTGATCCTACATAAGAAATTGTGTGTCAGGGTATTTTCTGATCAGATAACATCTGATGTGTCCGGGGCGAGGTTCCACTGGAACAAGATAATTTTACTTGTCACTACTTAGGATGACATGGTCTTTGTCATGATTTCTGTAATGTGGTACAAGATGTATGGCATTCCGTGCCATATGTATGCTATGACATCACTTCAAATGAAATCAGCAGTATGATATTATAAGTCCTGTTGTGGAACATAAAATAAGAGGGAATGAGTTTTTGTTACTATACATGTAATCATATATGGTCATCTACGGAAGTTCATTAGTGCAAGCCAATACAAAATTCACAAAACGAAAGTATTAAATAAAATATTAAAATTAATAAATAGAAAACCAAAGCAAAAATTTTAAAAATAGAATTATTACTTAAATAACGCAATTATTAAAGGAAAACGAAAATATGAAATAAAAACGAAATTAATAAATAAAAAATCCATACTGAATAAAAATAAAATTATGAAATAAAGAAAAGAAACTAAATGGAATATGAAATTATCAAATAGAATACGAAATCAAATAAAAATAACTTTTGAGATTATAATGTGTGCGTCAGTAGAATTGTCGGGACTGAGAGTGGAACCGTGGACCTCTCCCTCGCGAAGCGCGTGCCCGAACCACTAGGCTTGTAGGCAATTATATTAAAGAATTGTAGAACTACAACATCTGTAAAGGTTTTTTACCTGCTTGCATTGGCTCATTTCTCCCACAAAATTCCACAGATTCGTTTAGAAATACACTTGGAATACAATGATAAACCATTTTCTGTTCCTTAGGATCCAACGAAGTCAAACTATGGAGGCAGTTAAGTTTGTCTGAAGCATCCATCCATGCAGATAAATTGTTTGAAGGAGGGCACTTGTTTACGCGGTGAACCCATTTCGGTAATTCAGCACACACCTTCAGAGTAGAATATAACACAGATTTATACAAGAGTCACGAAACTACATGTAATCATATTTTGGACCTTTGTCATGAAATTGATCTACACATTTAGAGGATATGAAAAATAATTAACTGTATGCATGATATGAGATATATGAGAAGTATATGGTAACTTCCGGCAGTATTGTGCTGTTTGGTCTATATATGCAACGTAATTTAATTTATATTCAGCAATTTTGAGACAGAAAACCCGCATTAGCAAAATACTCTGGCATTCCGTAACTCAGTTTTTGTTGCTGGATAATCAGTGAAGTGTCTAATGAAATAACATAACAATTTAATGATTCGAATCCTTAATCCAACCGAAAATTTGCGTTTGGTCAAATTTCCGTGTCAGGTTGAAGTTTATTTCAAAGGCCTATTTCCCAGACATACACTGTTAACCATACATGACGCAATGCACGCAACGTCCCCCCCCCCCCCCCATATTATTTTTAAAAACTAAGAATTAAAACAAAATTCCAGCTGCAATGAGCTGAATTAACATCGTGAAATATAACAAGAGGCCCAGAGGCCTTATCGGTCACCTGAATACTAGTGAAAAATTATCACTACTCCCAAGGGCTAAGAAATCTAGAAAAAAATTCCTGTTCTGAATGTTTAAGCTAAATTTTAACATTCAGCTAAAGTATAAAACAAGATTCTTAAAACTTCAATGACCCCATAAGTGAATACGCTGATGAAAGGCTTCACATAATATAATAGGTGTATTAGCATTAAAAGATATGACCAATTTGGACCCATCCTATAGAGTCAAAGCCCTGGGTTGTGAAATTCACCATTTCTTGTACATCTTTTTCTGCTATTCCTTAGTATGCATTTAGATTTCATACAATATCAGCAAACTTACACATAAACACTATATACTAAGTTTATCTTCCCCCCTTTGGGGTCAGAACTCCTACCCCGGGGATCATGAAATTTACAATTTGGTAGAAGTCTTTCTGCTTTACATAACCAAGCATTTAGTTTTTCTTAAACATGTGCAGTTCTAGAAAAGATTGTTGAAAATTGGTTAATTTGGGGCAATTTTGGCCCCGCCTCTAAGGTCCCAGGGGTGCAGGAATCCTGAAATTTACAATTTATGTCCCCCTTCTTCCAAAGATGCTTCATACCAAATTTGAAAAGACTTGGAATGATAGTTATCAAGAAGAAGATTAAAATGTCTATTGTTCATATATTCAATAACTGACCATTTTGGCCCCACCCTAATACCAAAACCCCTACCCTTGGGATAATAAAATTTACAATTTGGCAAAGGACTACCTGCTCTTCCTAAATATCCATTTAGTTTCAATTTAGTATCAATAGTACTAAGAAAAAAAAATGTTATTTAAGTGTTCTACACATAAATGCTATATAGTAAGTTTGGCCCCGCCCTGGAGTCATAACACCTACCCCGGGAATCATTAAATTTACACTTTTGGTAGAGGCCTTCCTGCTCCACATCACAATTTATTTAGTTTTTCTTAAACGTGTGCGGTTCTTGAGAAGACGAGTTTTGAAAAGTGGTCAATTTTGGACAGTTTTTTGCCCTGCCCTGAAGGCCCCAGGGGATGTTGGAATCCTGAAATTTACAATTCATGCCCCCCTTCTTCCAAAGATGCTTCATACCAAATTTGAAAAAAAAATTGGAATGATAGTTATCAAGAAAAAGTTAAAAATGTCTATTGTTCACATATTTAATAACTAACCATTTAGGCCCCACCCTGATACCAAAACTCCTACTCCCGAGACCATCAAATTTACAATTTTGGACAAGGGCTACCTGTTCTTTCTAAATATCTATTAAGTTTCAATTTAGTATTAATAGCGCTAATGAGGACGTTATTTAAGCGTTTTATAGATAAACACTATATAACAAGTTTGGCCACGCCCTGGGGTCAGACCCCTCCCCCGGGGATCATGAAATTTAAAATTTTGGTAGAGGCCTTCCTGTCTTACATCACTATACATTTAGTTTTTCTTACACATGTGCGGTTCTTGTGAAGAAGATATTTGAAAATTGGTCAATTTTTGGGCGTTTTGGCCCCGCCTCTAATGCTCCTGGGGTGCAAGAATCCTACAATTTACAATATATGTTCCCCTTGTTCTAAACATGATTCATACCAAATTTGAAAAAAAGGGAATGATAGTTATCAAGAAGAAGTTAAAGATGTCTATTGTTCACACATTTAATAACTGACTAATTGGCCCCACCCTGATACCAAAAACCCCTACCCCTGGGATCATAAAATTTACAATTTTGGTAAAGGACTACCTGTTCTTGCTAAATATCTATTTAGTTTCAACACAGTATCAATAGCACTAAAGAGGATGTTATTTAAGTGTTTTAAACATAAACACTGTATAACAAGTTTGGCCCCGCCCTGGGGTCAGAACCCCTATCCCGGGGATCATGAAATTTACAATTTTGGTAGAGGTCTACATGCCCTATATCACCATGCATTTAGTTTTTCTTACACATGTGCGGTTCTTGATAAGATTTTTTTAAATTGGTCAATTTTGGGCAGTTTTTGCTCCGACCCTAAGGCCCCAGGAATGCTGGAGTCCTCGAATTTACAATTTATGTCCTCCTTGTCCTAAAGATGCTTCATACCGAATTTGAAAAGAATTTGACTGGTAGTTATCAAGAAGTTTAAAATGTTCATTTGTTAACGCACGACGGACGACAACCAATTGCAATAGGTCAACTAAGTTTACTCAGGTGACCCAAATATGGCAACTGATATCTCCAGTTTTTAATTTTTCCATATAGTCTATTTTCTTTTTTACAACTTTACATTGTTGACCAGTCAATACTTCAATACATGGAAAAATTATAACATGGTACTCTGTCCCTGCATAGACATGAATGAAGGGAACTGGGTACATCTGGAATACCATAGGGCGAGCAGCGGAGGACAGGAGCCAATGGAGAGATCTCGTAGCCGCCTTCTGTGTAGACGTACACGAGGAGGACACGAGGAGGACTCATCTGACAACCCATCCCCCCATACACATACCAAGTGATATTGTTAAAGTGTGTTCACAATTAACTTGTAAATTGAAAAAAAGGTGTTTTAAACGAAACTTTTTACTAGTACATTTAACCTTTGTAAACAAAAACCTTGTTTACATAACAAAGAATTGTGAGCTCTTAATCTCTTTTGTAACTCGACACTGAAATTAAAATATTCAAACATTGAAAAGGAAAAATAAAATTTTAAAAATGTTCAGCTCAAATCGTGTTCATGCCCATGCCCGTTTTTACCATGATTCCGTTATATTGTCTAGAAAAATGTAGAAATATCCATACAATATGTTACGTATGTAGTAATAACCATACAATATAACTCTAGGTATTAGAGAATGGTCTGTAAATGTTACGTATGTAGTAATAACCATACAATATAACTCTAGGTATTAGAGAATGGTCTGTAAATGTTACTTAGGTAGTAATAACCATACAATATAACTCTAGGTATTAGAGAATGGTCTGTAAATGTTACGTATGTAGTAATAACCATACAATATAACTCTAGGTATTAGAGAATAGTCTGTAAATGTTACGTATGTAGTAATAACCATACAATATAACTCTAGGTATTAGAGAATGGTCTGTAAATGTTACGTATGTAGTAATAACCATACAATATAACTCTAGGTATTAGAGAATGGTCTGTAAATGTTACGTATGTAGTAATAACCATACAATATAACTCTAGGTATTACATGTATTAGAGAATGGTCTGTAAATGTTACGTATGTAGTAATAACCATACAATATAACTCTAGGTATTAGAGAATGGTCTGTAAATGTTACTTAGGTAGTAATAACTATACAATATAACTCTAGGTATTAGAGAACGGTCTGTAAATGTTACTTATGTAGTAATATCAAGCACATCTCCCCAACAACAAAATTAGTCCTTTTCAAACCCCCGGGATTTTCTGAGGCACTGCCAAGACTTTACCCTGTACCCACTGGGAACCTTGATCTAGGAGACCCGCAAACTTTCACACAAACACCCCTAAAAAGAAAACCAAAAAAAAAAAAAAAAGAAAAAAAAGATCGGCCCCTGCTGATGGTATTATGTACAAACTTCACAAGTCTTTAACTCTGTCATTCAAACTTGCATGGATGATACGTATATGAATGAAGACTACTCTCTAACTTACATTTGTGGCACATCTATGAATGTGCAATACCATTCTTGAATAGAATGCTGCATATACCGCTGTGCTGTTTGTATAATTAAACGTTTGAACTAATCCCCTTAGTGGAATCAAACACAACTACACACCACTTAACAACAACATGGATTACATACCTGCATGACAAGAAGAAAAATCCACAGGAAAAGGAGTTTGTGTTTTATTTTCTTTACATAAAAACTGCAATTAAAATGTGCATGTCATAAATCATACAATGATTCTATCCAAATACATGTACATTGTAAAGCAACTTTTTAATCCACAGTAAATGTATAGTTCTGCATAGTACGTATAGATTTCCGCTTAATCAGTGGTTATTTAAATGTATAGATCTGCATAGTACGTATAGATTTCCGCTTAATCAGTGGCTATTTAAATGTATAGTTCTGCATAGTACGTATAGATTTCCGCTTAATCAGTGGTTATTTAAATGTATAGATCTGTATAGTACGTATAGATTTCCGCTTAATCAGTGGCTATTTAAATGTATAGTTCTGCATAGTACGTATAGATTTCCGCTTAATCAGTGGCTATTTAAATGTATAGTTCTGCATAGTACGTATATATTTCCGCTTAATCAGTGGTTATTTAAATGTATAGTTCTGCATAGTACGTATAGATTTCCGCTTAATCAGTGGTTATTTAAATGTATAGTTCTGCATAGTACGTATAGATTTCCGCTTAATCAGTGGTTATTTAAATGTATAGATCTACATAGTACGTATAGATTTCCGCTTAATCAGTGGCTATTTAGATGTATAGTTCTGCATAGTACGTATAGATTTCCGCTTAATCAGTGGTTATTTAAATTCGCAGACTTCCATACCAGTTATCTACAACATACAAGAACTATGTTGATGCGCTTGCTCTTCTTTCATAATGGATAAATGGAATGGAATGCTATGCTATGCGTGATATGACGTCATAACTTCTAGGCATGCATTTAACATTTATTACAATGGTTTATATGCACTAGGAGCCACTTTCTGTCCCTAAATTATAAATCATATTATATGATCGAACTCTTTCAATTTGAGAACGTAAAAGAATACCGCTCTGACGTTGTATTAGGGTTGTACTGATTAGTAATGACGCCATTGATATGACGTAATTTAGCATTTGTTACATTTTCCAGAAAACTATGGCATTTCGTGTCTTTTGGGAGCTGGGTGGATAGAGCATACTTATGATCAGACGTTGTTTACCGGTATAATGTGTTTTATGATAATTTCAATGAAATTTGTGAAACTGGTGTCTGATCACGCCTATGTCCTCTTGCTTCTAACTCAGTATGTGGATGCTATTTTGAAACTTTGGTAGAATTCTTTTCTTTTTTTTCATTTCATGACATAAAAACAATAATACAAGAACAATGGTATTGTCTGCTATTATTTTCTTTATAGGCATATGTCACAGTAATTTAAGTTTATTAAAAATTTGAATAATCTAAATGTGTACTGTGACGAATCCAATTCTTTGTCATCATATATCAAAGTATGATTGATATAGTTATCATTTTCACCATCTCAATATTCAACGGAACACTCACATCTAAGCTTGATGGAAATGTTAAATATGTGCACCAAACATCACGTGAGACAAATGCGAAATTTTATTCTTTATTGATTTCGTATAGGGCTCTTGAAAGTGGGAAGGTAGCGTCAAAATGGTAAATCTTGGACATTTCTAAATGTCAATTTTTATTTAACTTCAAATTAACACATATTCAAACATTTGTGATCATCTTCACCAAAAATCTTCAAATATTTGTAACTATCTTCAAACAAATTAATTTATTTCCAAATGAAATGAAGATAGGTATAATTGAATTAAAGCTCTAAATGAATTGAAGATAAGTCTATATAATTATACCTATCTTTAAATATTTGAACCTAAATTACGTCATCTATTGGCGGCAATAATGTAGCCCTCTCCGAATTTTTTTTTTTTGGAGGGGGGGGGGGGGGCTACAACTCTATAGAATCTCCATATTAGTGCACATGCAGGAATAATTCACTCCAGCAACATTTTTTATCATTCTAAACATTTCTTTACGTTAATAAAAATGATACCATATGTTTCTTAGTCAATATATATATTTACAACCTGCAACTTACGATTTGTGTGGCTCTATTCTACCGCTTTTAACAGTTTCGATATCATTCCAATTTCTCGATTTATATTGTGCGCCATGTTTGATGTACTGAAGCTGAACTTCCGGTTGTCAAGTATTTGCATAATATAGAGGAGAAAATGACTTCGTGGGTATTGGAAATGTTTGAATTTGATATAAAGTTTTAAAAAAAAACGAACAGCAGAGTGTAAATCTTTTCTGCCACCATGATGTTATTTTCCTTTCTTTGTCGAAAGGGCTCGAGTCCGTGTTGAGCAATTTCATTTTCGCGCTGATTGACAATATTTGGGTTTTTCATTAGACCCGCATACGAGATCTCTCGATAACAAGCGTGACGGAGCAGGCGAAGAATTTTGCATGTTGTATACGATATTTAATGAAATACACCTTTATTAGACTTACCAAAGCGCAAGGTCGGTACTCTTTTGAATGTAAATAACACCTAAGACCAACACAAGGAGCTTAATTATTATCGGTTATTCATAAAGATATTATTAACCATAAAAAAGATCTTGTGGAATTGTAGGAACGAGAGTACCAAACCCTCGCATGCGTAACCCGGACGCAATTTACCCAAGATTGAGACCAGGTTGAAGCTAGCAGCCACTAACCAGCAGCCACTAAGGAAAATCATCAAGATTGAGCGGAGGTATAAATGTCTAGGTGTTGTGTGATTGGCTAATATCAAGAGAGAAATTATTTGGAATTGAAAGAAATATTATAGAGGTTCAAATTAATTGTCAGGATGAAAAATTATCGCACAAAATCGAGAAATGACTGAGGAAATTACCATGGTAGGGATGTGCTGAAAATGAAGGGTGTAATTTACTGCAGATTGCTATGGGTTGTAAAAAAGTACAAATATGGCCTATAAAAGGCACGGGGCCCTATATAATTTTTGTCGTTTTTTATCAACACTTGGAATGAACTTTGAAATGTTTGCGTTTATTTGTTTAAAATTAATATAGTTAATTAGTGAGAGGCTCAAAGGCTAGTATTGAGGTCTATGGGAAATGAATTGGTACTCTTTTCTCTGTAGCCCTCTCCCAAAAACTGCAAGGTATCACGTGGTTTATTCATTTAGTATCTAAAGAGAGACTATTTTCGTTTCTTATTCCGGAATACACGCACTTGAGCATCAGTAATGACAGACAATGGAAACAAAGACTTGTCAGATATAACCAGACGTAGGGTAAAGTGAAAATATGTTTAGATATATACAAGTAAAAATAAAATAAAAATGAAAAATTCTTTACGTTTTTATTATCTTTTAAATACACTACTCAAAAGTTGATAAGGATCACTAGGTTATATGTGTGTAAGAGCTAGGTACGTTAGGAAGCAAAATCGGCCCTGTCTACAAATTTGATCAAATTAAACACATAAGCTGTCCACAATATGCCATTGTCAGACCACATTAATTTTTTCCTATGTCTTTTGTCATTTTCTTGCAAGCGTTAGTTAAATATAGCGTTGTTTCTAACCAAAAAAAAACACCGCACATAACGTCATGACGTCGTCGTTTATGAACAACGTTTTGGAAGGCAAAAAAAAAAGAACTACTTCGAATTATTCGACTCTAAACGGAATAGAAAGAAATCTACAACATAAAAGATAAGTGTGTTTAGTTATAACTTTGGAATTAAGAACTAGGCTAGACCATGTTTTTGTAACCTATCATAATACCAATTATTGCCGAAAAAGTGCGAATTTTGGCACAGAGAGAATCAATGTGAGCTATTGCCTATGTATATAGTCAACAGTTCTTTTTTTTAATTTTTCATTTATTCTTTTTAAATCTATTTTGCGCTTGGTGTACGTTGCACGGGTTTTCCATATTTGATCGACATTTACAAATTTTGTCATACCCTTTTACCCATATGTGAAAAATACATTATAAGGAAAGTGACTGGAATTAAGATAATGTCTGTTTCCCTTAAATGTCGTTTGTATATTTAACAAGTTGAATTCTTTTAATAGAAAATTGAAAGAATGTGTAATTCCCCTTTGTCATACCGCGGGTATTAAGGAATCACACTGGTACATGTAATTGTGCAATCAAAATCAACATGAACTTAGTGCATGTATTTTAGTTTCACATATTTAAAAGAATCTTTCTTACATGCGCGATTTTCAATCTAATTAGAATTAGATCTACCATCTGCTTCCCGGTTTTCGATGAACGCGACATATCGAAAACCGGGGAACGGGTGGAAGATTTAATTATAATTAGATTGATTTCCTTTTATTCTTTTCTCTCAATTTTTGCATCCCGATTAGGAAATTCTGGGTAATAGTCCGACAAGACCCAGAATTAGATGCATGGATAAGCAAGCTATTTAAAGTTGTTCATGCCATAGATTTGAAGTAAACCGTTCATTCATCTAACTTCATTTTACGATGATAGATTAATTGATTGATTGTATCTTGCTTAACGTCTCACTCGAGAATTTTTCACTCATATGGAGACGTCACCAAGACCGGTGAAGGGCTTCAAATTTAGGCCTATGCTCGGCGTTTACGGTGCAGTGAGGGTTCTTTAGCGTGCCACACCTACTGTGACACGGGCCATCCGTTTTTAAGGACCCGTGAACATCTGATGCCGAGAGTGTGTTGCGGTCCCGGGCCTTCCGCATGCGGGGCGAACGCTCTAACCTCTCGGCCACCGTGGCGGTGATAGAATGATGCTCAAATTTTCATTTGATTATAATGAAAGCATTTGTGCAGACCTACCCTTCTTATAGACCTACTTCTATGATTTAAGGTAGTCATATTTCCATATTATTATGTTCCCCAAACAAAGTTTGGGAACATATTGTTTTTACTCTGTTTCTTATTATTATTAAGGTCTTCCGTCTCCTGCGGAAGACCTTACTATTATTGTTCGCGTTCTTCTTCTTCATTATTAAAGTCTTCCGTCTCCTGTGGAAGACCTTACTATTATTGTTCGCGTTCTTCTTCTTCATTATTATTATTATTATTATTTTCCTTGGTAGTACACGCGTTTTTCTCAGCCATTTCTCGATCGATTTTCACGAAATTTTCAGGAAAGATGTCTTTTGGTGACGAGACTTTGCTTGCAAAATTTCGTGCTTGACGTCACTTCCGGTCAGGAGTTATCTCTCTTTTAGTGACTTTTTGAAGGGCCTTGTTGTCCACGCATCTCCTCCGTTAGTTTTGAAGCTAGAGTCTTGAAATTTCTACACAAGATAGAGTAAACATTTTAGAAGATTTGTGGGGGATTCGATTTTACCGGAGGCGATTTGCCTAAAGGCTCGCCTGGACCTGAAAAAATGGATGCCAAAATTGTTCGCCGATTTCGGCGATTTTTGACCTTTGATCTCCAATATCTTTTTTCTTGCAAATATTTTGTTAAGACATGTAGAACAAAAGTTGTGCACATTTACGAGATCTTTTCGAAAATATCAAGATGTAGGGGCTAGCCCCTTAAATTAGGGATCTAAAAGGGCTGAAAGTCTAGATCAAATATCTCAAAAATCGTTAATATTTTGGTATAAGTCAAAGAACAAAAAATGTTCATCTCAACAATCCAAATCTATTCATATAAAAATTTAGGTCATATGTTACGTAATAAGGGATTTTAAGGGCCAAAACCATAAATTTTTTACCCCTTGTATCTTGAAAACGACAAATATTTTGAAAAGCAATAAAGAACAAAAGTTGTTCAGAATGATGATTTGAACAATATGCATATTTCGTTTTTACCCTATGTGGCTCCGTTAGGGAGATACAGTTTGGCCCCTAAAAATTACTTCTAGAAATAACTCGAGAACGGTAAAGAATTTCTAAATACTTGTTGAACAAAAAATGTTTGAAATGTCATGACCTTTCTTACGATATCAAGCAAAAGGGGCTGACTCTTTAAATTAGGGGCCCAGAAGGGTCCAAAGGTTTATGAGAATATCTCAGAAACTATTAATATTTTGTAATAAGTCATTGAAGCGGAAATGTTCATCTAAACGAGCTTGTTCTTATCAAATCAAAAAGTAGGTCATATGTTACGTAATAAGGGATTTTAAGGGCCAAAATCATAAATAATTGACGCCTCATATCTTGAAAACGACAAATATTTTGAAAAGCATTATTGAACAAAAGTTGTTCAGAATGATAATCTAAACAATATGTACATTTCGTTTTTTCCCTATGTGGCCCCGTTAGGGAGCTACAGTTTGGCCCCTAAATATTTCTTGTACAGATAACTCGAGAACGGTAAAGAATTTCTAAATACTTGTTGAGCAAAAAATGTTTAAAATGACAAGGCCTTTCTTACGATAGCAAGCAAAACGGGCTGGCCCTTTAAATTAGGGGTTCAGAAGGGTCCAAATGTTTTTGAGAATATCTCAGAAACTATTAATATTTTATAATAAGTTGTAGAAGCGGAAATGTTCATCTCAACGAGCTTGATCTTATCAAATCAAAAAGTAGGTCATATGTTACGTAATTAGAGATTTTAAGGGCCAAAATCGTAAATATTTGACGCCTCATATCTTTAAAACGACATATTTTTTGAAAAGCATTATTGAACAAAAGTTGTTCAATGTGTCATAACCTATCGATCAATATCCAAAAATGGGTCTGTGGGCCTCATGGCTCGCCTGTAGAGTCGATTTTTGTCGATATCAGTCGATTTCAAAAACTTGTAACTGGTAAATATTTTATAAGGACATATTGAACAAAAGTTGTTCAGTTTATCGAGATCTATCGATTGATATCAAGAAATAGGCCTATGGTCCTAATGGCTCGCCTGTAGAGTCGATTTTTTGTCGATATCGGTCGATCTCAATAACTTTTTACAGGTAAATATTTTGTAAAGACATATAGAACTAAAGTTGTTGAGTCTATAGAGGGCTAACAAATGACAGCAAGAAATAGGCCCGCGGGCCTTATGGCTCGCCTGGAGAGTAAAATTTCAAACGAATTTCACCGCAACTTTGCTTCAGAAGCTTATGATATGAAAAATTGATTATATATACAGTGTCTTAAAGTTGGAAACTAAATTGGGACTCATTTGTCTTGTTTTTTTTTTTTTAACTCCGAGTGCATCAACAAATCGGACGGAAGACCTACTCGTTGCTCGCAACGAGATCGTGTCTAGTTATTAAGGTCTTCCGTCTCCTGCGGAAGACCTTACTATTATTGTTCGCGTTCTCCTTCTTCATTATTATTATTATTATTTTCCTTGGTAGTACACGCGTTTTTCTCAGCCATTTCTCGATCGATTTTCACGAAATTTTCAGGAAAGATGTCTTTTGGTGACGAGACTTTGCTTGCAAAATTTCGTGCTTGACGTCACTTCCGGTCAGGAGTTATCTCTCTTTTAGTGACTTTTTGAAGGGCCTTGTTGTCCACACATCTCCTCCGTTAGTTTTGAAGCTAGAGTCTTGAAATTTCTACACAAGATAGAGTAAACATTTTAGAAGATTTGTGGGGGATTCGATTTTACCGGAGGCGATTTGCCTAAACGCTCGCCTGGACCTGAAAAAATGGATGCCAAAATTGTTCGCCGATTTCGGCGATTTTTGACCTTTGATCTCCAATATCTTTTTTCTTGCAAATATTTTGTTAAGACATGTAGAACAAAAGTTGTGCACGTTTACGAGATCTTTTCGAAAATATCAAGATTTAGGGGCTAGCCCCTTAAATTAGGGATCTAGAAGGGCTCAAAGTCTAGATCAAATATCTCAAAAATCGTTAATATTTTGGTATAAGTCAAAGAACAAAACATGTTCATCTCAACAATCCAAATCTATTCATATAAAAATTTAGGTCATATGTTACGTAATAAGGGATTTTAAGGGCCAAAACCATAAATATTTTACCCCTTGTATCTCGAAAACGACAAATATTTTGAAAAGCAATAAAGAACAAAAGTTGTTCAGAATGATGATCTGAACAATATGCATATTTCGTTTTTACCCTATGTGGCCCCGTTAGGGAGTTACAGTTTGGCCCCTAAAAATTACTTCTAGAAATAACTCGAGAACGGTAAAGAATTTCTAAATACTTGTTGAACAAAAAATGTTTGAAATGTCATGACCTTTCTTACGATATCAAGCAAAAGGGGCTGACTCTTTAAATTAGGGGCCCAGA
Source organism: Ostrea edulis (assembly GCF_947568905.1). Lineage (NCBI taxonomy): Eukaryota > Metazoa > Mollusca > Bivalvia > Ostreida > Ostreidae > Ostrea > Ostrea edulis. The sequence continues at coordinate 33,931,620 of NC_079168.1, forward strand.
AGGGTCCAAAGGTTTATGAGAATATCTCAGAAACTATTAATATTTTGTAATAAGTTATTGAAGCGGAAATGTTCATCTAAACGAGCTTGTTCTTATCAAATCAAAAAGTAGGTCATATGTTACGTAATAAGGGATTTTAAGGGCCAAAATCATAAATAATTGACGCCTCATATCTTGAAAACGACAAATATTTTGAAAAGCATTATTGAACAAAAGTTGTTCAGAATGATAATCTAAACAATATGTACATTTCGTTTTTTCCCTATGTGGCCCCGTTAGGGAGCTACAGTTTGGCCCCTAAAAATTACTTCTAGAAATAACTCGAGAACGGTAAAGAATTTCTAAATACTTGTTGAACAAAAAATGTTTGAAATGTCATGACCTTTCTTACGATATCAAGCAAAAGGGGCTGACCCTTTAAATTAGGGGCCAAGAAGAGTCCAAATGTTTTTGAGAATATCTCAGAAACTATTAATATTTTATAATAAGTTGTAGAAGCGGAAATGTTCATCTCAACGAGCTTGATCTTATCAAATCAAAAAGTAGGTCATATGTTACGTAATTAGAGATTTTAAGGGCCAAAATCGTAAATATTTGACGCCTCATATCTTTAAAACGACATATTTTTTGAAAAGCATTATTGAACAAAAGTTGTTCAATGTGTCATAACCTATCGATCAATATCAAAAAATGGGTCTGTGGGCCTCATGGCTCGCCTGTAGAGTCGATTTTTGTCGATATCAGTCGATTTCAAAAACTTGTAACTGGTAAATATTTTGTAAGGACATATTGAACAAAAGTTGTTCAATTTATCGAGATCTATCGATTGATATCAAGAAATAGGCCTATGGTCCTAATGGCTCGCCTGTAGAGTCGATTTTTTGTCGATATCGGTCGATCTCAATAACTTTTTACAGGTAAATATTTTGTAAAGACATATAGAACTAAAGTTGTTGAGTCTATAGAGGGCTAACAAATGACATCAAGAAATAGGCCCGCGGGCCTTATGGCTCGCCTGGAGAGTCGAATTTCAAACGAATTTCACCGCAACTTTGCTTCAGAAGCTTATGATATGAAAAATTGATTATATCTAAAGTGTCTTAAAGTCGGAAACTAAATTGGGACTCATTTGTCCTTTTTTTTTTTTTTTAACTCCGAGTGCATCAACAAATCGGACGGAAGACCTACTCGTTGCGAGCAACGAGATCGTGTCTAGTTATTATTATTATTTTCCTTGGTAGTACACGCGTTTTTCTCAGCCATTTCTCGATCGATTTTCACGAAAATTTCAGGAAAGATGTCTTTTGGTGACGAGACTTTGCTTGCAAAATTTCGTGCTTGACGTCACTTCAGGTCAGGAGTTATCTCTCTTTTAGTGACTTTTTGAAGGGCCTTGTTGTCCACGCATCTCCTCCGTTAGTTTTGAAGCTAGAGTCTTGAAATTTCTACACAAGATAGAGTAAACATTTTAGAAGATTTGTGGGGGATTCGATTTTACCGGAGGCGATTTGCCTAAAGGCTCGCCTGGACCTGAAAAAATGGATGCCAAAATTTTTCGCCGATTTCAGCGATTTTTGACCTTTGATCTCCAATATCTTTTTTCTTGCAAATATTTTGTTAAGACATGTAGAACAAAAGTTGTGTACATTTACGAGATCTTTTCGAAAATATCAGGATTTAGGGGCTGGCCCCTTCATTTAGGGATCTAGAAGGGCTCAAAGTCTAGATCAAATATCTCAAAAATCGTTAATATTTTGGTATAAGTCAAAGAACAAAAAATGTTCATCTCAACAATCCAAATCTATTCATATAAAAATTTAGGTCATATGTTACGTAATAAGGGATTTTAAGGGCCAAAACCATAAATATTTTACCCCTTGTATCTCGAAAACGACAAATATTTTGAAAAGCAATAAAGAACAAAAGTTGTTCAGAATGATGATCTGAACAATATGCATATTTCGTTTTTACCCTATGTGGCCCCGTTAGGGAGCTACAGTTTGGCCCCTAAAAATTACTTCTAGAAATAACTCGAGAACGGTAAAGAATTTCTAAATACTTGTTGAACAAAAAATGTTTGAAATGTCATGACCTTTCTTACGATATCAAGCAAAAGGGGCTGACCCTTTAAATTAGGGGCCCAGAAGGGTCCAAAGGTTTATGAGAATATCTCGGGAACTATTAATATTTTGTAATAAGTCATTGAAGCGGAAATGTTCATCTAAACGAGTTTGTTCTTATCAAATCAAAAAGTAGGTCATATGTTACGTAATAAGGGATTTTAAGGGCCAAAATCATGAATAATTGACGCCTCATATCTTGAAAACGACAAATATTTTGAAAAGCATTATTGAACAAAAGTTGTTCAGAATGATAATCTAAACAATATGTACATTTCGTTTTTTCCCTATGTGGCCCCGTTAGGGAGCTACAGTTTGGCCCCTAAATATTTCTTGTACAGATAACTCGAGAACGGTAAAGAATTTCTAAATACTTGTTGAGCAAAAAATGTTTAAAATGACAAGGCCTTTCTTACGATATCAAGCAAAACGGGCTGGCCCTTTAAATTAGGGGTTCAGAAGGGTCCAAATGTTTTTGAGAATATCTCAGAAACTATTAATATTTTATAATAAGTTGTAGAAGTGGAAATGTTCATCTCAACGAGCTTGATCTTATGAAATCAAAAAGTAGGTCATATGTTACGTAATTAGAGATTTTAAGGGCCAAAATCGTAAATATTTGACGCCTCATATCTTTAAAACGACATATTTTTTGAAAAGCATTATTGAACAAAAGTTGTTCAATGTGTCATAACCTATCGATCAATATCCAAAAATGGGTCTGTGGGCCTCATGGCTCGCCTGTAGAGTCGATTTTTGTCGATATCAGTCGATTTCAAAAACTTGTAACTGGTAAATATTTTGTAAGGACATATTGAACAAAAGTTGTTCAGTTTATCGAGATCTATCGATTGATATCAAGAAATAGGCCTATAGTCCTAATGGCTCGCCTGTAGAGTCGATTTTTTGTCGATATCGGTCGATCTCAATAACTTTTTACAGGTAAATATTTTGTAAAGACATATAGAACTAAAGTTGTTGAGTCTATAGAGGGCTAACAAATGACATCAAGAAATAGGCCCGCGGGCCTTATGGCTCGCCTGGAGAGTCGAATTTCAAACGAATTTCACCGCAACTTTGCTTCAGAAGCTTATGATATGAAAAATTGATTATATCTAAAGTGTCTTAAAGTCGGAAACTAAATTGGGACTCATTTGTCTTTTTTTTTTTTTTTAACTTCGAGTGCATCAACAAATCGGACGGAAGACCTACTCGTTGCTCGCAACGAGATCGTGTCTAGTTATTATTATTATTCTTTCTTTCTTCTTGGGACTTTTTTGTCCACGAGTGTTCTCAGAAACTACTCAAGGGATCAATATGAAACCTTTTTAGGATGATAGTATAGCATATGTAGATGTGCGGAACGAATGTCATTTTGTCTGAAAATGCATGCATGTGCATGCACGTGCATTGAAGTTTTTGTTTACAAACTTTAGAATCAGTCTAACTTTTTTATTTTTCAATGAAATCGTTTGCTATTTATATCGTAGGTATAACTTGGGACCCTAAACTGTTTGGCATCGTCAAAATTTCAATTCTGCACGCGCATGCACGTGTGCTTCAATTTGATTGGATAATACAAAACCGTTTATAACATTCATGCCAATGAAGGAAATTTAATGATATTTACAGGATAGGTAGACATGTCAAATATCTACAGATCCATGTAATAAAAATTGCAAACGCGCATGCGCACGGACGTGCATTGTCTTTTGAAGGTTCAATTCTTTCAATGACCCTAACTTTTTTGTTTTTTGTCAAAATCTTTTCAAACTTGTATTGTATATGTATTTTGATATTCTTAACTAAAGTGTGTAGTCATAATTACCATCCGTCACGTGCATGCACGTGTGCTAAATTCTGATTGGACGATTTTCAAATCGCCATAACTTTCTTATAAATGATGGAAACAATATGAAATTTATACTGTAAGTATATCTATCAAATGTCTATTGAATGACATCAACATTGATGCTGAGTCATACTCACGTGCCCGTGTATGCACGTGCATAGCTTTTCTTTCATTTTTCGGGTACTAAAATGGTCATAACTATTGAATTAAAAACTGAAATGAATTCAAATTTACCCTGAGGATCTATGATATGAATGTCTGTGAAATAGTGTCAACAAATTTTCCATTATCAAAATCGCGTGCGCGTGAATGCGCGTGCATTGTAATTTTTGACGTCTAAATTTGAGTATTGGTCTATAACATTTTGAGATTGCAATGAATAGGTTTGAAAATTAGGTCGCAGGTTTGTTTTGGGCCTGTCAATTCATTAATAGTCTCAAAATCACTTCCCTGCACGCGCATGCACATGTGCTTAATTCTGATTGGACGATTTTGAAATCCCAATAACTTTCTTAAGAGTGAAGCGATCGATACCAAATTCATATAGTAAGTATATTGTTCAAATGTCTATTGATTAGCATCAACAAAATTGTTGTGTGGTACTCACGCGCACGTGTATGCACGTGCATTGATTTCGGTCTTTGTAGTTTTGAGTTGCCGTTAATTTCTCGTTTTTCATTGAACAGTTGTGAAACTTCTCTTGTACTCATACAGTAAGACTTCTAATGTATCGAGATGGTCGAATTATGTATATGCACGTACGTGCACGTGCACAAAACTCTCAGATCTTTATAACTGATTTGTATTAGTATGAAATGGACTGAACGTTATAAAATAGTTATATATTCACATGTTTCACAGCTTGCAATGGTCAAAACCACTTGTACTGAAATAAATGACACCACTTGCTAAATGGGGGAATGTTTGGGGGAAC